>NW_004457518.1:179691-224126 GCF_000313135.1 Acanthamoeba castellanii str. Neff
ATCACACACACCACACACACCACACACACCACACACACCAACACACCAACACACCAACACACCAACACACCAACACATACACAGACCAACGCACACACTCATACGGCCATTCCCACAGGAGACGTTTTGATATTCGATGCATTGAATCTCTCTACGGTGAACGTGATCGAGAAGGCCCATAAGGGCTCCATCTCCACGCTCGCCTTCAACGACGACGGCACCCTCTTGGCCACCTCCTCCACCAAGGTACAGCCGCGCGCGCGCTTCTGTGTCGTGTCGTCTCGTGTTGCGTTGTCGTGTCGTTGGTCGTGTTGCGTGCGTGCCATTCCGTCTCGTGCGTTGTGCGGCGGTGTCGTGCCATGCGCATGACGCAGGGTATGGCGGCTATGGCGCGCAGGGCACGGTGATCCGCGTGTTTTCGATCCCGGAGGCGAAGAAGCTGTACGAGTTCCGACGGGGCAGCTACCCGGCTCGAATCTTTAGCATCGCCTTCTCGCGCGACTCTTCCCTCCTCGCCGCCTCCTCCGAGTCCGGCACCGTGCACGTCTTCCAAGTCGACAAGGCCGCCGCGTACGTGCCCCCCCCCGTGTCCCTCTACCTCTGCCTCGTACACGTCATCCGCGTGCCGCACACGCACAAGCACACACACACACACACACACGAACACACACACACACACACACACATTGCGAACAAGGCGCTTGCGAACACACACACACACACACAGAGAGAGAGAGAGAGAGTTCCTAACGGTGCCGCTGTGCAGGTCGACGAGCGGCAGCAGCATGACGGCGTCGTTTATGGGCTTTTCATCGTATCTTCCCGAGGTGGTGTCTGACATCTGGCAGCCCGTGCGAGCGTTCGCCCAGGTACCACCACAGGCGTGTGTGTGTGTGTGTGTTGTGATGAGGTCCTAAACTCGTACTCGTGCTTTGTGACATCGACGATGTAGGTGAAGCTGCCCTCGCCGTGCCCGAGCCTGTGCGGCATCGCCAAGGGGAACGATCTCATCTACGTTGTCACGGCTGAGGGCTACTTTTATCAGTACAAGGTACTGCAGACAGACACGTCCTCCACCCCGCCGCGGTGATGATGATGATGATGATGTGGTTGCTCACCATTGCGTGTTGCGTGCTGCAATATGTCACACGACGTTGGACCCCAGTTGGATCTGCATGCGGGTGGAGAGTGTAAGATGGTGGGCGAGTTCACCCTGTTCGAATCAAAATCAGAGGAAGTGGCCGCCACCTTCCTCGACTGAGCAAGCCCGCACAAAAAAACACATCACAACACGACACACCTAAAAGTAATACACACCCGCAGGCATGTACATACTCACTGCTTGGCCACCAGGTCGGGTTTGGGTTTATTATTCATTTTATTCCTTCACCAATAAAATAATAAAGCAGAGGCTGTGCCGATTCGGGATAAGAGATTAAGATGGCGCGCCACCGCGGCAACATTTTTACGCCCAATCGCAGCAGGGCGCAAATTGTGGAGTTGTTTTGTCGCCAACAGCAAGAGGAAGAGATGGCACGGTCGATTAGTGGAGTCTTCCTTGTAGTTGGGTTGGCGGTGACCCTACTCCTGCTGGCCCACCAGGCGAGTGCCCACGGCAGCCATGCCGCGGCGCCCAAATCCAAACTCCAAGTCCACCAGGCACTCCCCCCCTTTCCTCCTTTACTTGGGCCTTTACCAATTATTTGTTAATTACAATATATCCAAATCAAAACGTTTTGCAGATCAAGGCCCACAAGGTGGAGGCCATCAGCATCGGAGCCACGCCGGCAACGCTCCAGAGGTCTGGCGAGTGGGTCGTGGTATGTCCCCCAATACCTGCTCCCACTTCCGTCGCGGCGCGCGTGCCACACATTTTAACTCCGCCTCGATCGCGTGCCGCGATCCTAAGGTGTCGTGGCGCGGGGTGGACTCGCCGAGCGCGGGAGACTGGATCGGCGTTTACTCGCCGGCCAACGCCAGCGTGACCACCTCTGTACCCATCAAGTACAAGTTTGCTGATGAGGTACGCGTGTCGTTGGTCGTGTCGTGTCGTTGGTCGTGTCGTGTCGTGTGTCATGTGTGTTGCTAACAACACCATGGCACGCACGGGTAGTCGACGAATTATCTGTCGACGGGAGCCGGCAGCGTTCGATTCCGCCTGACCAACATGCGGGCCGACTACGCGTTCCACTTCTTCAGGCACGGCATCACCCGTCCGACCCTCGTCGCCACCTCCAACGCCGGTGCGCCCAACCCCAACCCAACGACCTCGTCGCTGGCATTCGAGCCGTATTCTCACATGTGTGCCTTGGTGTGCGTGTGTGCATGTGTGTGCGGTGTGTGCGTGTGTGCGGTTGTGCATGTGCAGTTACATTCGTCAACTACAACGAGCCGATGCAGGGCCGCTTGATGCTGACCGGCCGCCAGAACGAGATGCGCGTCATGTGGACCACCCGCGACGCCGTCCGCCCGCAGGTCAAGTTCGGCACCTCGCCTGGTATGTGCGTTCCTCACTTCGAAAATAATGTATGATTTTATTAATTTTTTAATTTTAAATTAAATGCTGACGTGTCACGCGGTCGTAGGTAACTACGATCAGAGCGTGGGCGCCGCCACGTCGACCTACAGGAAGGAGCACATGTGCGGCGCCCCTGCCAACGCGGAGGGCTGGCGCGACCCCGGCCTCCTCCACAGCGCGGTCCTCTCCAACCTCCGCCCTGGTACCCACATTCCTTCATTGGCGCGGCACGCGCACACGCGCACACCGCACACACGCACCGCACACACAGCACATGCGCGCTCACGTAGTTCATGATGCAGACACGAGGTACTACTACGTCTACGGTGACCCGACGTTCGGTTTCAGCGCCGAGGCCTCGTTTGTGTCCGAGCCCCACCCTGGCCAATCGGACCGCGTGATCCATCTCTTCGCCTTTGGTGACATGGGCAAGACCACTCAGGTACACAACACAACCCACCGCCCCCTTGATTGAGAATACAAATATGTAAATAAGCAACATATGTTTGTATATTGTTTGTGTGTGTGTAATATCACAAAAGTAACATCAACGTGGTACAATGTGTAGGACAACTCGACGGAGCACTGGGACAGCGAACTGGCGTCCATCAACACGACGACCCTCATCGCTAAGGATCTGGATGCTCGCCCCATGGACCTTCTTCTCCACATTGGTACGCTCCACCTGTGCAGTCGAGTC
This sequence comes from Acanthamoeba castellanii str. Neff, assembly GCF_000313135.1. Classification (NCBI taxonomy): domain Eukaryota; phylum Discosea; order Longamoebia; family Acanthamoebidae; genus Acanthamoeba; species Acanthamoeba castellanii. The sequence goes on from NW_004457518.1 coordinate 182,910, forward strand.
CGCGGCCCATCGCACACGCGCACGCACCACCGCACACACGCCAACATTATGTCATCCAACACAGGCGACATTGCGTACGCGGTGGGCTACGGCGCGCAGTGGGACGAGTTCCACGACCAGGTGTCGGCCATCTCCACGCGGCTGCCCTACATGACCTGCATCGGCAACCACGAGCGCGACTTCCCCAACTCCGGCTCCCGCTACAACGGAAGCGACTCTGGCGGTACCTGTTTTTTATGATTTATTTATTTATTATTTTGCTTTTTGTTTTTATATTTTATTTATTTTATTTGTTTTTGGAATGTTGTCAAAAGAATCGGAATTGATTGCGTGTGTCGTGTCGTGTGCATGTCGGATGGCCAGGTGAGTGCGGTGTTGCGTATGAGGCTCGTTACCCGATGCCCACGCCGGCGAGGGATCAGCCGTGGTACAGCTTCGACTACGGCTTCATCCACTTCACCTTCATGTCCACCGAACACGACTTTAGCATCGGTACGCCCACGCTCAACCCTTTGCGTTTGCGTTTGCCTTTGCGTGTACCTCTACGTTTACATTTACAACATGTGTGCATATAACTGAAAACACTGCGCATTGCCTGCGCGCGCGCACACGCAGGCAGTGTGCAGTGGAAGTGGCTCGAGGAGGATCTGAAGAAGGTCGACCGCGTCAAGACGCCCTGGGTGGTCTTTTCTGGCCACCGGCCCATGTACATCGACTCGCAGGGGTACGGCCTGGTCTGACTTTTCCTACAGACGGCGATGTCGGTGGCTCAACGGATTTGTTTGTGGTGGTGGCGATGGTGATGATGATGGATCCAACACAGTGACATCGGCGACGCTGCCGATCAGCCCGTTGCGCGCGAGCTCCGGGCCAATGTCGAGGACCTGCTGTTCAAGTACCAGGTCGACCTCGCCCTCTGGGGCCACCACCACTCCGTATGCGCCCTCCATCATCGCTCCTTTCGTGTGGCTTCTCTGCGTCACAATTATATATTTATTTATTTACCATTGTTTACAATTCTGTGAGCAGTACCAGAGGAGCTGCCCTGTCTACAAGGGCACCTGCATTCCGTCCGGCCGTGCGCCCACCCACGTCGTCATTGGTAAGTTCGTTGGTGCACGGGTGGATCAGAAAGATCGTTTGCTCAACGCACGCACACTCGCACAACCGCACACGCACACGCACACGCACCACCGCACACGCAGGCATGGCGGGCTTCAGTCTCACGACGAACCTGGAGCTGGAGAAGCCCACGTGGGCGCGTGTGGTGAACGACCAGGAGCACGGCTACACACGTCTCGCCGTCACGCGCTCGCGCCTCGAGATGGAGTTCATCAGCGACGTCGACACCCGCGTCAAGGACCACTTTGCCCTCTACAAGTAAGCTTGAAGTGGTCAAGCTGCCTCTTGACAATTAGCAAATAATTTCAATTTTTGAACTTGTACCGACCACCTGTGTGCAACGAACTTTGCGGCCGTGGAGTTCTTCGAACGCGGCATTCTGCGGTGTGGTGACCACGAGCTACTTCGTGGAAGTGGTAAACGCGGTCTAATGGAAAGGCGCCGACGAGGTGCTAGCGCCATTGGTCCGTTTGTACAGTTCGATTTCCTCTCTTCTTTTCTCAGCGTTTCTTCATTCCAGTTTTGGGGAAATGGAGTATTTCTCATCATTTATTCTGCGCTTCGCTGGAAATCCGCCCAATGGGTTCGAACGCGTGCCGGTTCGTAGCCAAGGCGGGCGAAATACGGCCAAAAGCTCGTGCCCTCGCCTCCATTTTCGACGGCACACAACGAAACGGGGAACACAACAGAACGCAACGCACGGACCGAGCAAGTAACTACAACTCCTTTCCTCAACAACCTCGGCCCACAACACACAACAACACACAGCCAAACACGAGATAGAAGATGAAGTACGGACGACTGGTCGAGGTGGAGGTGCCGGGCGAGCTGGGCGTGGTGAGCTTCGTGTCGAGCGGCGCTGCGGACAAGAAGAAGGGGGCCGCGGCCGCGGCGAAGCCGAACGTGACGAAGATCAGGAGCGGCGAGTACGACCGAATCGTGAACTGGATGCTGTCGTTCTTCGACACCTACTGAAGCAAGCAAGGCGGCAAGACCGGCGAGAGGGACGACCGAGAGACAAAGATTGTTGAAGAGATGTACATAGCCGAGGACGAACGATGTGGAGGAAGATTTGAAGTGAAGGACGGAAGCGGTAACGAGCCCGCGGCGATCGCCACAGTCTGACCATATTTGCTGTACCATAGCCCAAGTAAGGGCCTCGAGATAACCATCTTCGCACCACCGTGGACACGCGGTGTAGAGAAAACGCGACAACGCGAAGTTCAAGTAAAATTGAAAATCTCGATGATTGAAAAGTTATTGTTTGCATTATTTTACAATCTTGTACAGCAAAGAGAAGGAAGAACGTTTAGCACAGGTCCTTGGTGTGGACGACGATGTAGGGGCTGTAGTAGTTCCCCAACACGCCTGTCGAGAAGATGGTGAATGCGCAGCCGTTGGAAAGGAAGAGCTTGTCAAAGGTGATCTGAATCTCTTCATATCGTGCATCTACCACCTCGAACATGAAGTAGCCACCCTTAGCTCCTGTATCGAACTCGACGTACTGACCACCATTCCAGGCCTGGCCGTAGGGTGTCGACGCGAACAGGTCCTTTCCATTCATCTTGACCGTAGTAGGCCCCAACGAGATGCCCGCATTGAAGTAGCGTATCGACGTCAAACCCTTCCCACTGCCCACCTTCCTGTTTGTCTCCTCCTCGTCCTCCTCCATGATAGATGTCTCGAACCCCTTGCGATGTCTCGAAGTCACTCCTTCTTCGCTTGGTCGAGAGATTGCACGCTTGCCGACAGATTGGTCAACGAGATGGGCTGTCTGTAGGGGGAAGTCGACTGTATTACGTCCGAAGATGACGACGGTGTGGTAGGTGCCGGGCTGGGTGATCTGCAGCTGAGTAGAGGCGATGATTCCTCGCTCTGGATGATTGGTGTAGCGAAATGAGACGTTGTAGGTGCCGGGTGCATCGAGTGGGCGATAGGGTCCATGAGTGCCGTTGGAGGAGCCGAAGAGGTACTCCACCTTCGAGAAGAAGAGGTTGCCGTCGACCAGCGCATCTATGAAGGAAGAGCTGAAGTCCAAGATGGGAGGCGGCAGAGCGTTGATAACCTTCAGACCCGCCGACTGCCCTCGCACTGGCGCCGACAACGCGAGCACCACGAGCAAGAGGAAGGACACAAGCGTGCCAAAGTGGGCGATCTTCTTCATCTGCGCAGCCCGCGACCAGTGTTGCTGAAAATGAAATTGCATAAAAAAACACATTAGTGCTCGGGAAATTAAAAAAGAAAAGATAAACACCGAGAGGTTGAGCTGGTGCGTGGTGAGTGGCTGGCGGCCCGAAAACGAAGTGAAACGGCTGAGGCTGTTTCTCCCTCCGTTTATGTCGCCATTGGTGTGTGCCCAACTTTGATTTCGATTGGACCCCCTTCTCACAGCTTGTCGGGCAACGGGCCAGCTACAAAAGCCAACCCAGCGTACAGAGATGTTGTCTCCAACTAAAACCACCAGCACCACCTCCTCAACATGCCCAAGAAGTTCACCATCAAGACTCACCACGGCAAGTACATCTGCAGCGAGCCCTCGCACACCATTGTGGGCAACCGCGACTCGGCCGATGCCTGGGAGCACTGGGAGGTCATCAAGCTCGGTGGCGGCAAGGTCTACCTGAAGTCGGCCCACGGCAAGTACCTCTCGGCCGAGACCAACGGCACCGTCGTGGCCAACCGCGACACCCCCAAGGAGTGGGAGACCTTCCACGTCCACAAGCTGGGCAACAAGAAGGTGCAGTTCAAGACCCACCACGGCAAGTACCTGTGCGTCGAGCCCAGCGGCAAGGTCATCGCCGACCGCGCCGCCCCCAAGGAGTGGGAGACCTTCGAGTTCCGCAAGGTCGGCCACTGCTGCTAAATGTCAGCACCCCACCTTTGCGTTGCTCCATGGGGCCTTGTTTGCCAAATAATACAACCACTGTCTTATCTGTACACCCTCGCCATTATTGTTTTCGGGCTTTTTGGTTTATTTTTATGACTTTTTGATTTCCAATTTAGCATTGAATTAGATGAAGCTCAATCAAATGGCTGCTGCCAGAAGCAGTGCTGGCCATAGATGGAGTGGCTTCTCCTCCCGGCTGCCTGCGCCGTTTGTCAGTAGCCAAATAGGGACAAGAGGCGCTACTCGCCCCTATTTCGTCTCGGCCTCCCCGCACGCCACCGCTACAGATGAAACGGAACGAGGGGAGAAGGCCAAGAAACCCTCTCGACGCACTACGCGCGTAGCTCGGCCTCAAGATGGAGAAGAAGCAGACGACAGCAGCCACCTCGCGGAAGGCAAGCAGCACGCAACACAGAATAAGGTCTGGCGCTCGGCCGAGCTGGGCCTGGGCGTCGTGACGAGGGAGCGCTGCCTGCTCACCGCAGAGCGATCGGCCGAGTGGGTGCTGGGGCTCGACATCAACACCAACAGCACCGGCTTCACCGTCCTTCACGCTCCCACCGGTGCGCTACATAATTTTCCATTTTATTTATTTTTTTCCTGTTTTTATTGTACATTTTTACATAAAACACCAACAAATAAATAAATAAAATTAATAGTGAGATTGATTTTAAAAAACAAAACGTAACGTGGTGATGGCAGGAGAGATGGCGGAGTGTGGCGTGATCGAGACGAAGGCCATCCCCGACCTGTTCGACAAGGTGACCTTCCTGCGTCGTCGGCTGGCGGCCATCCACGCGGCCAAGAAGGGCGACGACAAGGAGGCGACGACGTGGGTGGTGGGCATCGAGGACTTCCTCAAGAGCTTCGGCGGTGCCCAGTGGCGCACGAGCGACATCATGAAGCTGGCCTGCCTCAACTCCCTGGTCTCCTACGAGTGCTGGCACCTCTTCTTTTGCCACCACCAAGAGCACTCGCCACCCACGCTGGAGTTTGGAGAAGCCGACGACGAGTTTGCGCTGCAACACCTGCCGCCCGAGGTGTTCCCCCTTCTCCGACTCACACATTCCATTCCACCTCAATCGTTGTTCGCTGAGCTCACAACCAAATTGTGTGTGTGTTCGTTGAAAAGAATGATGATGAAGCCAACGAAGACGACGAGGCGAGCTACATGACGTTCGGCACCCGACGGCCATTCAAAGTGCACCCCAGCCAGGTACCCGCACACCCACAGATCCCTGTGCCAGCTGGCTGTTAGAACGTTATAGCGTTATAACGTCGCTTCTCCCCCCCCCCAAGGCGAGGACCTACTTCGGCATTCGCAAACGATCGGCCGAGGACAAGATCAAAGATCTGGGTTTCCACCGCGTGAAGAACCTCTTCCCCTCCGATCACCCGTGGATCATCAAAAAGTGCACTTACACAGCCAACGACAACACACACACACACACCACGCACACGATCACACACACACACGGCAACACACGATTTACAGTGTTGTCATGCTACACCTGCAGGACGGGTCGTTTGTCGGAGAAGAACTACGATGTGGTGGACAGCTTCATGGTGGCCCACTACACGCGCAAGATGGCCGTCGAGTCAGCCCTCTACAGCGACCCGCACCTCTTCGCTGAATTCGAGGCCGCCTGGCTTCTCAAGAACAGCGCCGCCGTCGAGACCCTGCGACCACGGCACACCAACAATCATCAGCCGCCCGCCGATGTCGATGTCGTGAGCAAGAGGGCTGCGAGCGCGGAGCGGCGTAAGCAGAAGGGAGTGGAGCGGCGGGCGGAGAAGGAGTGGAAGGAGGAGGTGGACCGACGGGCCAGGGCGGCCTTCAAGAAGGCCATCAGCGCCGCCGCCGAAGCGGCCCTCCCCGCGCCCTCCACCCTCGTTCGCGTCTGAGTCCTAATTTCTCATTCTTCTTTTTCTTTTTCCTTTTAAAAAGAGAGAATGGCAAAAGGAAACGAAGAAAGAAATGTTAAATTAAACCAAAAAAAAAAACAAGAACGAAGAAGAGGAAGAGGAAGATGCGGCTCAACAGTGCAAGCGCCAAGGCACGTCCTTGTTCTCCTTCTTCTTGTGAGTTCCACTTGAGTCAGGTGGTGGGTTGGTTCTAAACTGAGACTGCTGTGACTCCGTGGTGCAGCCCCAAGTGCTGAAGGTGCGCGAGGTGCGGCGGTTCGAGCTGCTCTGGAAGGACCGGGGCATCGGCAAGGGCATCTGCGACGGCGCCCTCTACCGTCCCCTACCCGACGAAGGGTACCATTTACTTGATTAATTCTTTTTAATATGAATTATCATTTAATTTACTTATTATTTTCTAATATACTTAAAAAAATGCAAACATAATTATGTTGGCGTAGTTATTATTCGCTGGGGGACGTGGCGCGCCCGTACCACGCCGACCAGCCAAAGCTCGAGGGTGAGCTGCCCGTGTTGGCCGTCGCCGAGAAGGACCCCCAGTTCCCGCACTTCTTGCGCAAGGTTCTTCTTCTTCTTCTCTCGCTATTTGTACTGTGAGTGTCGTGTCGTGTCGTGTCGTGTTGTCGTGTGCGTGTCGTGTCGTGCACGTTTTTACGCTGCTAAGTTATTCATGCTTTGGATAGCCCGTGGACTATCGACTCATGTGGAGCGATGCCGGGACGAGGTGCAAGCAGTCGGTCTCCATTTGGATGCCGATCCCTCCACCAGGGTACACACGCACACACGCACACACACAACGCACACACGCACGCGCACACGGCGCACGTTCCTTAAGCGTGTCTGCCACCACAGATTCATAGCTCTGGGGTCGGTTGCCTCTCCAGGTGCCCCGTCTCCCTCCTCTTTCTCACATGTTGGCTCCTTTCAGTCGTCCAAGGCACACTCATCGCACGACACACACCACACACACCACACACACGACACACACACACACGACACACACAGATCGCAACAAGCCATCGTTGGACGCGGTAAGGTGCGTTCATCAGTGCCTGGTGCAGATCGCCACGCTCTCGGACAAGGTGGTGTGGAAGGATCAGGGCTCGGGCGGCAACCTCGACGTCGCCCTCTACAACATCGCGCCCGCCGAGCAAGACAAAGGTTCGCGTTTTTTTTTTTTTGTAACCCATCGCACACGCTTACCCAATGCCGCGCATTCTTCGCACTATATAGAGTACGCCCTGCTGCCCGGCTGCATGGTGGCAGTTGGGCACTACGGCAAACCCACGAGTGCGTGTCCACCCCAATCCTCTTTCGTTCGTGTGTGTGTTGTGTTGTTGTGTGTGTTGTGTGTTGTACTGCCCCGATTGACGATGATGATGATCGATTGGTGGATGATGGGCCCAGACGTGATTCACTGTCTGGACAAGCGGTGCCTCATGCCTGAATCGGACGAACCCACGGCCGTGTCTGCAGCTTCAGCCGGGCCTTCCTTCCTCTCGCAGCAGCGGGCGCAGGTAGCCCCCTCCCCACCTCACCCACCTGATATGACACACGCGCACGCGCCGTCGCACACGCGGGAACACACACTGGCACGACATCGCACTCACGCCTCCTGCCGCTCCAGCTTACGATCACCGAGAAGATGAGCTGTCCCAAGTGCCAGGTACGCGCGTACCTGTGAGTGTCGTGTCGTTGGTCGTGTCGTGTCGTGTCGTGTCGTGTCGTGTCGTGCTAATCCCCCCATCCAAAATATAGGGCAAGGGCAGCTGGGGAGTGTTTGGTGGCTGTGACTCGTCGAGCGTGCACATGCTGTGCACGTGTCCCATGTGCTGCGGCAAGGGCGTCCTGCGGCCCGGGTCGGCCCTGTGCCAGCAGTGCGAGGGCATGGGCGGCCTGTCGGCCTTTGGCAAGTGCGACATCAGCTCCCTCCACTACCAGCCCTGCCAGTGCTCCGGCACCGGGCTTGCCCTCTAGAGGTGTGGCGCCCATTTCCCAAAGAGTTTTGTTTTAAAACAAGGAGACTTTGTAGACAAGCGTTGAGTGCTGGACATTCGTACGAATGCTCTCGTGTGTCGTGTCGTGTGCGCTGTGTGCGCTGATCAAATTACTTATTCTAATCACGTGATCTTGCTTGTATCGCGCCTTTCAGAGGTATCGTGGTTATGCCTTAGACAGCGGCGGCGGGGGTGAGGACCAGCACACTCAATACTCGTTGTCGTGGGGTGGGCTGTCTGGCCCGCTCGTGGCTATGTCGTCGCGTCTCGAGAACATGGACAGGTGGCGACCGCCGTACTCGCGCCGAGTGGCCTCGAATGGAGGCGCTTCAGGCACCTGTTCTCCACAAACATTGGGAGGGGGGGGACAGTCAGCTGACGTGGCACGCCACCAACACATCACTGTGTAAGCTGCTGGGCGGGACCTGGAAGTCGAGGATGTAGGCGTCGATGTTGAAAACGAACGGCCGCTTGCCAAAGTTGAACGTCACGTCCTGGTGCGCCCGGGCCAGGCCGACGCTGGGTCGCAAGACCAGCTCGCCGTTATCATCATCATCGGCCGACCTGTACTCGGCCGCCTCCTCTGGCGTGAACGTGAACGCCGGGCCTGTGCATCAATCATCACCATTGTCGTCATTTTAGTGTTGAAAATATAAGTGTGTTGCTTGTCAGTATTCCGCGGAATCCAAAGAATGTTTGAGTGTGGTACCCAAGTAGTGGCCGTTCTGGGTGTAGAAGATCTCGTTCTTGTCCAGGTTGTACCCGCAGCCAACGACATCGCCGTCGCCGTAGCCCGCGTAGTACTTGCGGCCCTGGCAGGCGTAGAGCAGGTGGTTGTCGTTGGTGAAGCGGAAGCCGTCGTCTCCGTGGTAGCCGAACGACCTGCCCGCAACGACCATCAGACAGACACGGCCGCACACGCACAGCCTCTTTGGTTCCCAAACGCACCCTTTAACCCAGCCGAGGTGGTGCTGTGCGTATTGCGGGATCGCCAAGCCCACGGAAGCGACTCGGCTCGGGCCGGCGTTGTTGAAGCTGACCTCGAAGTAGCCCACGCGCTGTCCGCCCGGTATGCCCGGGAACGGCAAGAGCGGCCCATTCGCCTGCACCACCTGCATCGTACGAAAAACCGCGTTTACGTTTGTGTTTGTGTTTGCGTTTGTGTTTGCGCGAAGTGTGGAGGAGTTGGCGGCCATGTACCACAATGTTAAAGTCTCCTGTGTGATCCACGTCCAGGTGAACCGTGAGCTGGTCTTCGGAAAGATGAATGTCCGCGCTGCATATCTCCAAGTGTACTCCTGCAGGCCGCACACGCACGCACGCACGCACACGCACACGCACGCACACCACAAATCAGCTAGTGCAAGATCATCAACGTCTCTCCAGCTTGAGCCAACACCAAACAGACAGGAGGGACTCGAGCACCGTGAAACGGAAGCTGGGCCACTACACGCGAGGCAAAGAAAGCCTTCCACGTGTCATAACACGGCAGTGCCGTCGTCGTTGTGGTGGTGGTGGGATCTTCGTCTTCATTGCCTTGATGTGCATCAAGCTGGAACTCGAACATCTTGTAGCGCTGGCTGTAGTGCGCCTTCCACAAGAAGTCGTCTGGCCAACAATGGCAGGTGTATATTTTACACTTGATGTAGAAATGTAGAAATACCAAATAATATATAAATAAATATGAAATAAATACGAAATAAATGACTAAAAACAAAAGTAGTGTCTGGGGGGGGGGCGATAATACCATGAGCAAGGAGGCAGAAGGCGCGAGAGACGAGGGCTACGTTGAGAAGTAGTTCTCGAGGGCTGAGGCGGCCCAGCACCAGGGGAAGCAGCACCTCGGGAGGCAGGCTCAAGAGCGACGAACCCGCCCCACCTTCCACGATGGCGTCGCCTAATATCTCTTCCACTTCCCAACCCTGCAGCACCTTGGACCTCCACTGCCGCCAGTCACTTGCCATCTCTCTCTTGCTTTTTATTGTTTTTTTTTCACAAATCAACAGCATTTCCTTTAAAATTTGTCTTGCTTGGGGGCTTGTTTTGTGGATACTCTCGATTGGCGCAGTTTTCTTTTTCTTTTTCTTTGTTCATTTTATATTTCTATTGTTAGACAAAGATGGCGCACAGACGGAGGGCGGTGGGCATTGCTGGCCTAACCAAGCAGGCACAGCACCAGCAGAACTTCAAGAAGGCCGGCACCGAACTTGAGGCCATTCGTGTCAAGCAAATATCCTGCCGTCCCTCCTTCTTGCTAATAATCTACTACTTTTTATTTATTTATTTATTGTCGGTCTGCTGTCCTTGACCTAAGCCACATGGAGGAGCAGCTCGACGTCTTCAAGCGCAACCTCGAGGTACTCCCCTTGTCCAGATGCCTCCGGGGCGTGCGCGTGCGAGTGGTGCGAGGTGCCGTGTGTCGGCGAGTGGGGCCTGATGTATAGGAAAAATTGTTGCCAGGCGTTTGCGCTCAAGTACAAGAAGGACATCAACAAGAACCCCGAGTTTCGGCGACAGTTTCAGATCATGTGCCAGTCTATCGGCGTCGATCCGCTTGCCTGTACAACACCACACCGCCAACGTGGTTTCGTAATTTTCCGTGGACTGACTCCACGTCTTCTCGATACGCCACACGCACGGCACGACACGCACGGCACGCACGACACACAGCTAAGAAGGGGTTCTGGTCAGAGCTGCTGGGCGTGGGCGACTTCTACTATCATCTCGCCGTGCAGATCGTCGAGGTACGTCTCTCTGCTATTGTTTGCGATTGCGGAGTTAGGTGTGTAATTGGGTCGTGGCCGCCGGTTAGGTGTGTCTGCGAACGCGAGGGTCGAACGGTGGGCTGATCGAGCTCAGCGAGCTCAAGCGCCACCTCGAAAAGAAGCGCAAGGGCGAAGGCGGCATCTCTGAGTACGGCCTTCCCACGCGGTGCTGTATATAATCTGCACTCACACTGAGATATATCGCGATTACTCGGCAGTGACGACATTGAGCGGGCGATCAAGAAGCTGAAAGAGCTGGGCGAGGGATTCGACATCTTCACCGTCGGTTCCACCAAGATGGTGCTCTTCTCTTCTTCGTTTTGCCATTATTATTGTTATTTTATCATTTCCATTCAGCAATCGGTCCACTCACTCCTCGACCCGCACATGCACGCAGGTGCAATCTGTGCCTTGTGAGCTCAACAGCGATCACACGGCCGTCTTGGCTCTGGCGCAGGTACGAGTCGCAACGCAGTCCAGCTCTCCCTCTGTTTTGTTAAACCTGAAAAGAAGGGAACTGATGTGATAGTTGTGTCTTTTCATTCTTTTCCCAACGCTCCTCTATGGCAGGGCACCAACTTCGTGACTTCGTCTTTGGTGCAACGGAAGCTCGGATGGAACCCCCAGCGAATAGCCACGGCTCTGGTACGCCGAGAACTCGCCCCTCTTGGTGTGTGGTGTGCATCCCTGGCAGAACGTGTTCGTTTACACCGCTCGCGCACGCACACGTACCACTGCCACACACACGCACCGCACACGCACGTGCATTCGCTTCGTACAGGACCTGCTGCTGCAGGAGGGCATGGCATGGATCGACGATCAAGCGGAGGAGAGGGAGCGACGCTACTACTTTCCCTCTCTCATGACCGCGAAATGAGACCGTCACATAGTATGTACATAGTATGGACACTTCACCATCGTTGATTGCCCACGGTCACAGCCAGTTGGTTCGTTCGGTCATACATCAAGCTTGACGATTTTTGAAAGGCAATTTTCCTTTTCAAGGCTGCTTCTTTCGCGACAATCGCTTCAAGAAAAACGACGAACAAAGAAGATGAGGAGCGCCACCCTGTGCCTGGTCGTGGCGACACTGCTCCTGGTCACGTCCTCTTCGGCTCGGTTTTCCAGCAACCAGACGCTTCCAGGCCTCAAAGTCACGCTCACACAAGGCGGTACGAAGCACCGTCATTTCTGATCAGTATTGCTATGGAAAATCAGACAATAAGAGATATAATATATAATATATTTAAAGGTTTCTATTATATGTTGAAAAATCAACATCTTTTCGGTCAGGCCTCGACTACGCGAAGGAAGTGACGCTGCAGCTGGTGCAGAAGCAGTTTCAGACCATCGATGTGCCCGACCAGAGTGGATCCGCACCAGCGTCCATACTGGGCACGATCGACTGGAGCCTCACCTCCATCGTCCTCTCCGGACTCTCCATTTCGAGTTCGTCGACCATCGCCATCCAACCCAGCACTGGCATCGCCGTTACCATGTACGTTTTATTCTCCTATCAGTTTTCTTCTGTTATTGTATATATGTACTAAGCACACAATGTACGAATGTTGTGGTTGCACAGCAACGGTGCGTCGTTGACGGCCAACATGAACTTTGGCTACCGCCAGGAAAACTGGCCGCACATTAACGGGGGCGGCAGCCTCACGATCGGAATGTCGGGCACGACGATCCCCATCCTCCTCCAGCTGGGCGAGAACAGCGACCGCCAGCTCACCGTCTCCGACCTGTCCACGTCCTGCAGCATCGGCTCCCTCTCCGTCCAGGAGTCCGGCGGACCCAGGTGCACCTGCCGCCTCTTCGCTTCCATCTTCTTCTACCGTGGAAGGCCTGACCACCAAGACTCAGTGACTGACACCGCCGCCGCAATTGCAGCTGGCTCATCGACTTCGTCTTGAATGTGCTGAGCGGTATCATCAAGAATGCCGTCCAGAACGCCGTGGGTCCGGCCATCGCCAACATCATCAACAACGTACGCACGACGACACGACACGACCAACGACCAACGACCAACGACACGACACACGCGTCTCGGCTAACCAGGTGTTTTTGTGCCTATATGCTTGTATAGAATGTCAATCAGGCGCTGCACACGCTCCCGATGCAGCAGGACATTCTGGGCATCTTGGAGCTGGACTACTCGTTCGTCGCGCCGCCCACGCTCGGCCAAGGCTACCTCACGGTCAACTCGCGCGCCGAGGTCTACCTCCTGCCCGACAAGCCCGAGTGCCCGCTGCTGCCCGATCCCCTCCCGGACACCACCGACGGCGAGATGCTCCAGGTATTTGTCGACTCATACGTGCCCAACTCCGCGCTCTACGCCCTCTACACGGGCGGCTATCTCCAGGCCGAGCTCCAGGACAAGGTGCCGTCGTCTACTCTCTTCTTGATCGTCGTGTGTCGTGCGCGTGCCGCTTTTATTGTTTGTCGTGCGTCTCGTCTCGTGTCATATGTCATGTGTCGTGTTTAAGCGAATTTTTTAACCTAATATTGGGGGTTGGCTCAGGACATTCCTTCGTGGGTGCCGATTAGGTTGAACACGACCTTCTGGACACGTACGGCTGCTGCACTCAGCTTTGGTTGGTTTGGTTGGTTGGATTTCCAGTTCCTGATAAGGTGTTGTTGGGGTGGGCGCACAATGATCGGCAGCGATCATTCCGGCGCTGGCGATGTACCCGGACATGCTGATGGTGATGCAGGCGCAAGCCTCCAGCCCGCCATCGATCGCCTTCCAGCCGCTGGGCATCGACGCCACGGCGCCGGTGCAGTTCACCGTGTCGGCGGTCCCCTACACGAACAACCTCATCCCGCTCTTTGCCTTTGGGCTCACCGTCACCGCCAACGCCACCGTACGCCGCCACCACGCCTTCTCATCAGTGCGTAGCGCCTTAGGAATGCTTGGAATGCGCGCGCGTGGGGTTACAGGCGAAGGTGGTCGGCACCACCATCTCTGGAGATCTGGTTAACCTCAACTGCTCACTCCACCTGTTGGTATGCAACCCCAGCCCACATTTCTTTCTCTTCTGTTTGTTGGTTCTCGACTCACCATTCTTCCAAAAGTGGTCGAACATTGGACCCCTCACGATCGACCTGAGCTGGATCGCGCCGGTCCTGTGCACCTACCTCATGAAGCCGCTCGCCAACTATGGCCTCGAGCAGGGCATCAAGATCCCCGTCGTCGACGGCGTGTCCCTGAATGCGGTCACCCTGAACTCCAGCCAGGGCTTCCTCGCAGTGACCACCAACGTCACCTACACCCCGCCCGTAGCGAGCACTTCATCTGTGCTCCTCACCATCTGACCGCGCAGAGCACAAAATAATCAAATTTTTATATTATTATATTTGAAAACAAAAACAAATTCAAACACGGAGTTGAACACTGCAGAAGAAGAGCCAAATGGAACAGCAGACGTTTGGAGGGTGGGAGGTGCCGGAAGAGGTGGTGGCGGTCATCTTCGGCTTTTTGCCGTGGCGCACGTGTCTCTCCCTACGCACCGTCTGCCAGAGGTGGCGGCGGCTGAGTGACGACGACAGGTTCCCCCCTCCCCCTCCCTTTCCCTCTTCTCCTCAGTTTCAATCTTTTTAAAATGAGAGGGACAGCTTGTGGCGGGGCATGGTAGCGCGAGAATACGGAGAGGACGCGGCCATGTTGAAGCCTCGCCACAACCAGCACCAGGGGTGGCGAGACTACTTCATACGCCGCAAGACCACCGGTACCGCACGTGACCACTCCTCCTCAACGTCAACACAATCATCATCATGCCATCCGCTGATCAGTGCCTTACTACTGGTGGTGGTGCGCCATTGAAGAGGTGGAGGTGGTGCTGCGGGGCCAGGCGTGGAGCCGGTACCACGAGGTGGTGGTGCGGGTGCCACGGCTCGGCACGGTCGACGCAGTCCGGGTGGCCGCCGAGGCCGCTGTGCGGTCTCGCGGGGGCGGCGCGGTGAATGCCGACACGGCGAGCCTCCGCTTCTCGCTCCGGCACGCCGGCCCCGGAGCCGCACAGCTCGACCCCGCCCGCTCGCTCATCTCTGTGGGCATCCTCCGCAATGGCCACCCACTTGTGTTCGACGCCACCAGCGCCACACGATTCACGCCCAACGTTTGATGTGGGCGAGGATGGAGGATGGGGACCAAGGCACTTCCGCCGCAACCGGGACAAGAAGCCTGCGATTGGTCGAGCGCTTGATTTCCTTCCATGAAAATCGGCGAGCAGGGCCAAAGGAAACACAGGGAAATCTCAAGAAGAAAAAGCGCGCAGAGGAAAAGAGGTACCCCACTTCTGCGAGAATACGCCTCCAGAGCTCGATCGAGTCCTCGTCCCTCATTGCCCATTTCATAGACTCGACTTATTTATTCCAGGGGCATCACATCGAGCGCGATTGGAGATCGCTGTAAATCGATCAATATTCACGAAGAGAACACTAGATAAATCTGTACAGATGACACATCGAGGGCCGACGTTGCTCCTCTTCTTCATCCTTCTGCATGGCCTCGCCTTGGAGCTCCCCGCCATTGAGGCGGGGGCCTCCTCCAAGGTACTTTATCACCAGCAAATCCCTCTTTTCTTGCAAGTAGCGGGCAAATATCAGGGGGGGGGCGAGCGAGCCGCTGGCCAGTTCATGCGCCTCACAGACGATTGCTGTTGCATGCCGGCCTGTACACCAGTGTGTCTCGTTTGCCAAGCAGCCGATCGAGTGCATCCCCTACATAACCCACCGCGTGTGCGTGACGGGCAACGTGACGCAACAGCAGGTGGCCGAGAGCCTACGTCCTGCCCTCGGTGCGTTGTTCTCTCCTTCTTTCCCTCTTGCTTCACCCGACCGCACACGCACACACCGCACACGCACACACCGCACACGCGTATGTCGGATGATAATGTAATGGCACGCACTTACACGTGCCTTGCGAGGTGCTACAATACAGACCAGGCGAAGATGTTCCAGTCACAGACCTGTCAGCATGCCTGGACGGCCTTCCTCTGCGGCACGGCCTTCAAGAAGTGCTCCTACGCCGATGGTACGCCCCGCCCACCTGCCCACACCTTACTTACTTTTGTTTTCTTCTGTCGTCGTCGCTGCTGCTGCTGCTGCTGCTAGCTGGCTAAAAACGATCGTCGTCTTCGTGATGATGACAGAGGCGAAGACGATCACGCTGGAGCACCCGCTGTGCTACCCGTTCTGCACGGAGGTGCTGTCCGACTGCCGGGGCGAGTTCCAGCTCGACGATATGGAGGACCAGCTGCCCGATTGCAACGCCACGCTGCCGGGCACGGCCGGGGAGACGATGGTGTACCCGCCCGCGTCCCAGCCCTACCACTACACCCTCCCCGACAACACCACCACCGCCTACAAGTGCTTCGTTCCCGGCGACAAAGGTTCTACCCTTTTCCTTCATTTCACGCACACGCACACGCACACGCACAAGACCTCATACTGAATTAAGGGAGTGTCATGCATGGACAGATGACGACGTGGATCCGCACGTCAAGTGTCCGCCGCACTACCAGGCCCTGAGCGAGGAGTTCGACGACTCGAAGTACATCACGCCGTGCCAGCGCGAGTGTCCGCTGGGCACCTACTCCGACCCGGAGTACATGGCCCTGTCGATCACGCAGATCGTGGAGGGCTACTTCGGGGCGGTGATGCTCGTCGTGGTGCTCATCCCGTTCTTCATCAACTTCTCCGAGACCAACATGTTCCCGCACGTCGTCCCGCTCTACATCTACATCTCGTCCGGCCTGATGGCCCTCGGCTTCATCTGGCCCTCGTTCCTCGGCGGCTTCGACGAGGTCACCTGCGAGAAGGACTTCATCGTCGCCGATGTCACCTACTTCCCCTGCGCCGTGCAAGGTCCGTTCCAAACTTTACTATTGTTATTATTATTTATTATTGTTTATTTATTATTGTTTATTTTTATAAATTCAATGTAACGCAAGGCTAGGGAGCGAAGCTAAGGCCATGACTGACTGACATTCCGGAGCGTACTCTCAGGCATACTGCTGTACTGGGGCACGGCGTCGTTGGTCACGTGGTGGTTCAATGTCTGCCTCCACCTCCTCATTGGTACCGGCACCTTCTCTTCTTCTCCTTGAAGCCGTGGCTGACAACAAACCCCAAACCAAACCAAACCACAGGTTCGTTTTCGGGGCTCGGGTATCACAGCAAGAAGCTCCGCATCTTCTACTACTTTGTCGGATGGGTTCGTTCGCCTCCCCATCCGCTTTCTCTCTGTGTGTAGCGGCAGTGCCTACGAAGACAACACCCAAACGTGTGCGTGCATTGTGGCTCATACGTGCGTGC
This sequence comes from Acanthamoeba castellanii str. Neff, assembly GCF_000313135.1. Classification (NCBI taxonomy): domain Eukaryota; phylum Discosea; order Longamoebia; family Acanthamoebidae; genus Acanthamoeba; species Acanthamoeba castellanii. The sequence continues at coordinate 199,928 of NW_004457518.1, forward strand.
GTGCGTGCGTGCACGTACATGCGTGTGTCCAGTTCTTGCCCACGGTGGGGCTGTTCATCGCGTGGGTCTCCACCCAGGTGCGTGAAGAGCCCGTTCACCTCCCGTGTGTTGCATTCCTTAAATTCCCAGTTATCCTAAACCTGTGTGGGACCGCATGCATGCAGATTGGCGCGAGTCCGACGTCGGTGAACTGCTTTCTCGACTGGGACGCGGCGGAGGGCTGGTGGGCCAACGGCCTCTTCTACGGTACCCATACCTCATCAACCTCCTCCCACTTGCGTATTGCCCTTTTTTGGTCTCACGTTATGCGTTGCAATAGTCGAGTTCACGATCATCGTGTGCGTGAGTTTCGTAACCCTCAACCTGGCCATCATTCGGCTGCTGACCATTCACGGCTTCGCCGGCTTCCACAAGTACTTGCGCGCGCCCAACTACCCCTATTTTCTTATATTCGTTTGCCTATGAGGTGGACACTAATAACTGATGTTTATATATTTCTTGAATGTTTGTGTCTTGATGATGATGATGATGATGCAGGCAGGGCAGGTTGATCGTGTTCGGGTATTCGTTCCTGTGCATCTTCCTGTTCATGATGATCTACTGGTGGGTCATCCAGACGCGGCGCGGCCACTACGAACACGCCACCGACCACTGGTACGCGCTCGCTCGCTCGCTCGGCTTCTCGTGACACAATTTAGGTCGCATAGCAACTCAACCCCTAACGTTGTTGCCGCGCGCGCAGGTTCGGGTGCCTGGCGGAGAGGTTCAAAGCGGCGGAGAAGGCGGGCCACCCGAACTCGGGCAAGCTGTTCGACCCCAAGCAGGACTACGGCTGCGAACTCGCCGACCGCAACCCCTTCGGTACTCCTCCGCTGCTTTTCGCATCACTCCGCCACTCAACTAGCGTTAACACGACACACACGACACACACGACACACAACCCACACACGACACACGCGCAGGGATGATGTACACGCAAACGCTCATCTTTTCGGCGATCCCGTTCCTGGTGGCGATGATCTTCGGCCACTCGTGGTTCACGTGGAACATGTGGGGCACCATCGTGTGCTCGCTGCTCTGCGTCGCCATCCAGTCCCTCGCCAACCCGTCCTCGCTCTTTGCCGGCGGCTCCTCCTCGTCGGGCTCGCCGTCGCCCACGCGACGACGGGGCGGTCGGCGCCACCAGCGATCATCGTGGACCCATCGCGCCGCGGACCAGGAGCTCGAAGACGTCGAGTCCAAGGTCAAGTTCGTGCCGCTGGGCAGCGACGACGAAGCAGACGACTGGGCCGGCAACCAGGACGAGGAGGCGGTGGTGGGCGAGGAGGACTTTGGCGGCCGCAAAGGCCGCAAGCGGAGCTCGGCCAACGGCGGCGGCGGCGGCGCGAGCGATTTCGAGGATACTGACGCCGAGGGCGATGACACCGACGATAACGGCGGCAACGGAAGCGATGGCACCGACTACACCGAGGACGATGACGGCAGCGACAAGGACGTGTGAAAGTGGAAGTGGAAGTGAGACGAGTGGAAAGGGGGGCAACGAGCAGTCGGTGCCCCCCCCCCAACGACAACCAAAAGCAGAGCAGCGACGGAGGCCACTCTTCTCTCCCTCCTCTATCTATCTATCACCGCCATTTTGGCAGGTCTCGGGAGCAAGGCGGTGATCGCTCGCAGGTTCTCCGTGGCGTGGTGGTGCTGGCAGTGTACACATGGAAATTATGAAAACGTTCATTTCTCACCTTCTTGTGGTGATCCGAAGAGCACATGGCTCTGGACGAATGGACATCTGCCCTGTGCACGCGTGTGCTGTCAGCAGGAAGAGGAGAAAAATGAATTTTGCGTCGGCGTTCTTTTCGCACTCTGCAAAAAAGATGGAGCCGACGTTGGTCACCAGCGAGTGGGTGAAGTCCCGCATTGCCGAGGGCACGCATGCTTCCAAGGTGGTCGACTGCTCGTGGTTCCTTGTCCCGCCCTCGTCGCCTCACCGCCCCGTCCTCGCTGGTGCCCTTCTACATCTCGTTTTTTAATAATTTTAGTATTATAAAAATAAATAACTCATAACTATTGGTGCAGGAGCGGCGTACTTTGATGTGGACGACGTGGCGGACCGGTCGGAGGACAAGAGCCCCTCGCCCCACATGCTGCCCTCGCCCGACCAGTTCGCCGCGTGGATGGACCGCCACGGCATCACCCCGTACGTACATTTGTTTTATATTTATTTATTTTTATATACATGCCGCCCTCCCCCCATTTCCCACAGCTCCCTGCTGATGCGGCGGCCGTGCGGCGGTGGCGGGGGGCAGTGACGATCACGTGCTCCTGTACGACCACTCCAACGGCCTCCTCACTGCGTCTGCTCGCGTCTGGTGGACCTTCCGCGTACCACTACTGCCCTACTTCTTCTTCTTCAAACGCACCTCGCTCTCCTTTTCTCGCGTTCGAGCCGCTGCTCACTGTGCGTGTGTGTGCGTGTGTGTGTGTGCTGTGGGTGCGTGTGCGTGTGTGTGTGTGTGCTGTGCGTGGGTGGCAGGTGTTCGGGCACGGTCGGGTGTCGGTGCTGGAGGGCGGCTACGCGGGCTGGCCCGCTGGACTGGAGATCCCGGCTCAATGGCGCATCGTCGTGCCATCCGACGTGCCGAGCGGTGCCGCCCCCGCCTCCTACCCGGCCTCCTACCACCCCGTACGCATCCCACACACACGACACACGACACACGACACACGCCCACCGCACTCACTCGCGCACCACCGCACACACTCACGCACACGTGCGTGCGGCTTTGGCTGGTGCTGCGCGCAGGAATTGGTGTGGGGCCAAGAAGACGTGCTCAAGCACATCGTGAGCGCTGGCAAGCAGGACGACGGCCGCCGCCACATCCTCCTCGACGCCCGCCCCGGCGAGCGGTTCCTCGGCCAGGCCGGTACACGCCCCCTCCCCCCCGCCCACACGCGATGAATTTTAACTCCGATGTGCACGCTTCACGCGGGTGTCGTGTGTGTCTTGTGTGTCTTGTGTGTCGTGTGTCGTGTGTCGTGTGTCGTGTGTCGCGTGCGTTCAGGTGAGCCGCGAAGGGGCGTGCCCAGTGGAAGCGTGCCCGGTTCTGTGTCGTTTCCCTTCCCCCAACTCTTCCGCAAGGTACTGGGGCGCGCACGCACAACGCCGAGACCCCGACTGACAGCAGGCCTTCGGGCTTGCGGCCGGCAGGTGGAGCGCACGAACGAGCGGGGCGAGGTGGAGGCCGTGCATCTGCTCAAGAGCCGCGAGGAGCTCGTCGAGCTGTTCGCCCAGCGGGGCGTGCCCATCGCCGACAAGAGCGGGGAGCAGACGCATGACGAGGTGGCGGTGGCGGCCATGTGCGGGTCAGGCGTGACCGCGTGCCCGCTGGCCCTCGTCCTCTACACCTTTGGCCGCCCCGACGTGCCCATCTACGACGGCTCCTGGTACCCCCGCAGATCTGCTACACGCACGACACGACACGCACCTCTCTCATGTCATTTGGTCGGTGCACCGTTTGATTGATCTATTGTTCGGCGCGCAGGACGGAGTGGGCGTTCACGGCCCACCCGAAGCAGCACCTGCAGCAGCTCCCGCCCGACGTCGTCCCGCTCCGCAAGTACCACCACTGACGCCTTCTGCGAAACCAACAACACGCAAGACGCTGCTATCTTGAACTAAAAACTATCACTATTTACATCACCACCACCACCACCACGTCGAGAAAAGAGTTGTGCTGTTGGTTGTTGGTTGGTGGAGGGAGGCGGAGGCCATCGGCCACGCAATGATGCTTGATTGATGGTTGGTGCGATGAGCCCTAGGACCAGAGGTAGGCGAGCCAGAGGGTGCACACGACGTAGGGCGCCACGGCGAAGGCGTACCAGCCCCAGCGACCACCACCCGCTCCGACGCTTCGCACAGCGGCCGGTGCCGACGACGACGAGACCTTCGCCGTTGCCGGTGACCTGGCGGCCTGGAGCTGCCGGTCCTTGGCCGCCAGCGCCTCCTGCAGCTCCTGCACCTTGCGCTCCAGCTCCTGCTCCTTCCTCCTGCTGGCGCCGCCACTCGTAGTAGCGGGGCTCCTCTGCTGTTGCTGCTGTTGCTGCTGCTGCTGCTGGGCTTGCCGGCGTTCGAGCTCGCGCTCCTTGTCTTTGAGCTCCCGCTCGCGGCTCGCCACCTCCCTCTCCCGCCTCTGGAGCTCGCGCTCCTTCTCGGCCACTGCCGCCGCTGCCGCCGCATTCCTCTTCGCCGCCGCCGTGGCCTCGTCGCCGCTGCTCTTCTTGGCCTCCTGCTGCTGCTGCTGCTGCTGCTGCTGCTGCTGGCGTTGGGCGGCGGCGGCGGCGGCGGCTTCGCGCTCCCTGGCCTCGCGCCGCTTGCGTTCGTTCTGCTCCCGCTCCTCGCGTTCCACGCGCTCCCGCTCGCGCCTCTGCCGCGCGGCGTCCTCGTCCCGCTTCTGCATCTCGCGCTCCCGCTCGCGCGCCGCCTTCAGCACCCGCTCCCTCTCCCGCGCCTCCGCCTGCTGCCGCTCCCGCTCCTGTTGGGCCTCCTCCCGCCGGCGCCGCTCCGCCTCCGCGTCACCGGCAGCTGCCGCCGGCGTGGCCGCCGAGGCGTCGGGTTCCTCCTCGCCGCCCTCCTTGCCCCGCATCCACACATCCTGCGGCTTCTTCTCCCCGAACCCTATATACGTTTATATGTATGCACATATATTGATATAGAAACACATTTCCACACATATATATATATATGGGTTACCATGGACGGTATTGATTGGTTGTTGCGGTGACCAGTAACCGCGGATACGGAAGGGCTACAATGGAAGGAATGCAAGGAATGGAAGGTGGTAGGTACCTTCGGCGTAGTTGCCCTTGAGGGCAAAGAGCTGCCGGAAGTGGGGCTTGCAGTAGAACTTGCCCTGGAGCGAGGCGTAGGTGCCCAGCTTGAGGGCCCCGTTGCAGTGGGCGCACCGGAAGCAGCTCTTGTGGAATATACGCCCGTCCGCCTGGACCCATCCCCCAACAATACATTCACCACCTGAGCCCAACAACAGCAGTACAATAAAATAAAGTACTAATTACTGAAGGAGGAGGGCACATGCCTCGAGCTTCTCGGCGATGTAGACGCGCTTGGCGCACACCTCGCACTTGTCGCCCTCGGCCGCCACGAAACGCGCCGCCCCGCCCCCGCTCTGGGCCGCAGTCTTCTTGGTCGAGCCGCCGCCATCATCCTGCCCCCCCCCCACCACCAAAACCAACCAACCACCAGGCCCGCCAGACGTCAGCAAAAAAAAAGGTGCTTGGAAGGGGGGAGGGGGGGATAGGACGTACGACGTCGGCCTTGGCCTCAAAGATGGAGAGTTGTGCGAGCTTGCCCCCCTTGGCGCTGTTGTTGCTCCCCTGCTCTGTCATGACGATGGTGCCTCTCTTTGCTCAGTTAGATTTGATTGGGTTGGTGTTTGGCCCCGTTGTGCTGCTGTTGTGCTGCGTTCTTCTTGTTGCGTGCTGTCCTCTTTTTTTGCTTGCGCTCTGGTGTTTTATCTGGTTGACATTAATTAAAGGGCAGACCAGCGCTCATTGGTTGCTCGTCTGAAAATCACCGGTGCAACCGCCGAACAGGCACATGCCGGAAATGCCGGCAGCGTGCCTGGCATTCTTGAAGAAAACGAGCCTACCATTTATTTGTTTTTGTTTGCGCTTGCAGGTGGGGGAGCACATGGAAGCGAAGGCGGAGAGGAGCGGCACTGCGGGGCGCCCCAAGGTTGTGGTGGTGGGCGCCGGCATTGTGGGCCTCACTGTGGCCACCATGTTGCGGGAGACGCTGCCGGAGGTGCCGCTCACCCTCTGGGCCAAGGACTTCCCGCCCAACACCACCTCCAACATCGGTAATGCGCCTACTCCAATTTGCACCGCGCCTCCTTCTCGCCTTCTTATTTATTGATATTTATTATTATTTGCTCATTTAAATTACTTAGTATTATTAATTGATTATTAATTCATTAATTAATACAAAGAAATGTGGTGTAGCGGGAGGGCTGGTGTGTCCGTTCCTGTGCAGTCCGCCGCATCGAGTAATGAGCTGGACGGCCGCCACCTTCCGCCACTACCGGCAACGGTCGGTACCCCCAACCTAGGGTTTCCTTAGAACTCTTTGTTGCGTGGCATGCCAATGTCGTTCGTGTGATGGTTGTTGTTGTTGTTCACGGGCGGCGGCGGCGGCCTGTGCAGGTACATGGGCGCGGAGGCGTGCCAGGGTGCGTCGTCGTCATCAGCGTCGCCGGAGCTGGTGCGCGAGCAAAAGTGCTACGAGTACTTCCCGCACCGCCTCGCCGCTGATCCCTACTGGTTGGTACCCCCGGCTGACCACCGCCTTTCGCTAGTGCCGTTGCGACTGGTGACCACACTGCTCGCCAGACTGCTGGCCTGACTGCATTTTTTTTTCTCCACAACAGGAAGGAGATCATGCCCTCCTATAGGCGGCTTAATCCCAACGAACTGCCGGCCGAGTATGCCGATGGTACTGAGATGCGATCACATATATATCTGTGATCGCATATATATTTATAAGAGTTTTGGTTGGACAGGATTCGTGGTGGACGCGCTGGTGGTCGAAGTGCCTCAGCTGCTGGCACAGCTCGTGCAGCGCCTGCGCGATGACGGCGGTACACCCGACATCGTCGCGACGTGCCTTGCTACAGTCGAGGTGGTGACTTCGTTCTTCTCTTTGGCTGCCGATCATATACGTCCGCCAGTGACGTTCGTGCAGAGGGAGGTGCACGACTTGCGCGAGGCATTCCACGAATTCGACGTCGTGATCAACTGCACCGGCATCGGATCCCGCTGGCTGTGCAACGACCCACACGTACGTGGCCTTGTCCCGCGTGCCATGTTCTGTAGTTGTGCGGTTGGTCCGTCTGCTCGACGATGACGCCATGGAGTTCATGGAGGAGACCCTCAAGATCATGGCCTACCTCACCTTCTACGGCCGCGGTCGATGCTGATGGCCCTGGCCGCGAAGCTGGCTAACGCAACACGCCCGGTGTCGACGCACAGGTCTATCCCCTCCGTGGGCAGATACTGCGCGTGCGGCAGGTCGGCTGCGACCGAACGGTGCGGACCCGCAACCAGGTTTTGATGTGGTGGCGTGTGTGTTCACGTGGCTGCTTTCTTTTTCCGGAGCAGGTGAGCGACGAGGAAGGACCCAACTGCTTGGGCTACTTCATCAGCAGGCAGAACGACATCATCCTGGGCGGCACCGCCATCAAGGGTATCGGCTCCCTTACCATTGTGGTGGGTGGTGGGTGGTGGGCGGTGGGTGGTGGGCGGTGGGCGGTGGGCGGTGGGTGGTGGGTGGTGGGTGGTGGGTGGTGGGTGGTGGGTGGTGGGTGGTGGGTGGTGGGTGGTGGGTGGTGGGTGGTGGGTGGTGGGTGGTGGGTGGTGGTATTGTCTGAAGCCCGAGGTTGATGTGATTTCTGATGCCTCGTGCGCAATTGCGCACACAGACGACTGGTCGACCAACGTGGACGAACGTACCACGGAGGAGATTCTGCGCAAGGTAGAGAACCTGTCGGTGGGCAAGCTCCAGAAGAAGGACCTCGAGGTGCTCGAGGTGCTGGTTGGACTTCGGCCGGCCAGGTACGCAGGCCTCACCGTCGAAGCCACCAGCTTCGATCTCTCCCAGGAATTTACCAGGCCTTGTTTGGAATGCGTTTGGGGGGGGGACGTAGAACGGAGGTGCGTCTGGAGAAGGAGGAGTTCTCCCACGGCGCAGCCAAGAAGACTGTCATCCACAACTACGGCCACGGCGGTACTCCCTCTCCCGCTTACCATCACCATTCGAGTTGCGCGCTCAAATCCTCGTGGTGCAACATCAGGAAGCGGATTCACCGTCGCGTGGGGGTGCGCCGAGGAAGTGGTCTCGCTCGTGCAGAGCGCGCTGCTGCCCGACGCCAGGCCGCACACGCCCGCCCACAGCAACCTCTGAAGACAAGCACATTGTACTTTTGTCGACAGGCAGAAAGGAAACGTTGTTTTTATTCTTTTTCACACGGGGCGAAGAGAAGATGGCAGCACGGGGGCAGGGGCAAGGAGGAGGTGGTGACCCCGGCATGATGGCACAGCAGCAGGCGCCGCAGCAGCCGCCAGGACCGATGCCTCCGCAGGTGCAGCAGGGTGCGAGGCCAGGGCCGGTGGTAGTGACGAATGTGGTGTTTGTAGTGGACACCAGCGCGAGCATGAATCAGCGCATCTACAACGGGCTGTCCCTACTCGACTGTGCCAAGGCTGCCATCGAGCATTTTCTCAAAGTGCGCGGACGCGACCTTAGATTCGATCGCCTCTTCCTCCTGACCTTCGACGATGGCCCCTCTGGCATCAAGGTACCCCTCCATTTATTGAAATTAGACTTGTGATTATTCTTTTTCACCTCCTTTCATAGCTACATCTCGAAAGAGCTGCAGATTGGCTGTTTTTTTAAATAATTTTTAATTTTATAAATTCGTTGTTCTAAAAACAAAACAATAATGATTATACTGTGCTGGCGGTGGGTGCAGGTGGGGTGGGGCAACGACTCGTTCCTAAAGTTCACGGAGGAGGTCAAGAACCTGGTGGCCACCGACCTGTCGGCCGTGGGCGCCGCCCTCAAGCGGGCCTTCGACCTCCTCAACCTGGTCCGCTTCAGCTCCAACTTTGACAACTACGGCCTCGTACGAGTTCCCCCATTTGCCCTCTCTTTACCATACATTCCTCTGCATTCCTCACCCGTGTGCCGGATGCCGATGCAGGGTCGCATTCCATGGCTGCCGGAGCCGTCGGTGGTGATTCTCCTCACCGATGGCGGCGCCCTCACCAGCCACACCGGCGTCCTCAGCAATGTACACACACAATTCCTCGCGTTCGCTTTTTGCCCCTCACTCTCTGGCATGGAATGCGCACATTCCTCACGTTCTGCGAATTCCCTCCACGCCGACACACATTTCAGCTGGTGCTGCCGCCCACGCCGCAGCCGGGATCGGAGTTGACCGTGGAGCCGTTCCGGTGGGACCAGCGCCTGTTCAGCGTCCTCCTACGACCCCCGTCCACCTCGGCTGCCAGCGACGCGCCCGGCGGCGGCGCTCCTTCGGGCGCGCCCGTGCCCAACGACCCGCAAGGAAGCCCGTCGTCCCACCTCACCGCCATGAGCGAGGTCACCGGCGGCAAATGCTACGTCGCCACCTGCATGAAGGTATTGTGCGGCACACGGCACACGGCACACGGCACACGGCACACGGCACACGGCACACGGCACACGGCACACGGCACACGGCACACGGCACACGGCACACGGCACACGGCACACGGCACACGGCACACGGCACACGGCACACGGCACACGCACGAGTAATGATTCGCGCTTTTTTTGTGTGGTGCAGACGCTGTTGGGGTGTGTGGAGTCAGTCGTGGGCCGCCTCAACACGGGCGGTCTTGTCGTCAACTTCGATCGAATGAGCCTGGCCGACGACCCTCCGACCGGTACACGCTCCTTCTTTCTCGTGTGCATGTTGTGCGTGTCGTGCTTACGTCCTCGTGTGCGTCGTGTGTGTGTGTCGTGTGTGTGTCGTGTGTGTGTGGCCTGAGCAGGCTTGCAGCTTCCGGCGTCTCCGCATCGGCTGCTGTTCCTGCGCCCCATCGAGGGCCGGCTGCCGCTGGGCAACTGGCCGCTCCCCGAATCGTTTCCGCCGGAGGCCATCCTGGGCCTGGCCGCCGACCAGCTGCTCCCGGCGCGCGTGGCCCACCCAGTCCTGCTTGTGCGCGAGGTCGAGACCGAGCCCTACATCTACCCGGGCTTCCCCTTCGACGAATACGAGGTCGAGCCCTGCCCCCTCACCACCGCCCTCATCACACAGCTTTCCCAGTCCAAGGTACACCACCGCACACGCACACACGCACCACCGCACACGCACACGACTGCATGCGACTCACACTGTCGTGCGCGCGTGCGGTCGGGTGTACGTAGACGGGGCAGGTGTGCTGCCAGGTGTATGCGGCGAACTCGGGGCCGGGCGAGCCGTTCGGGTTCATCAAGGCGGCGCGGTCGCGCAAGACGGGCCACAAGAGCGTGACGCTGGTGGTGCTGCCCTACAACTACCCCCGCCTGTGGCCCCTCCTCGACGAACTCATCAACACCCACCGCAACATGCCCAACCACAAGTGGCGCAAGGTTAGATAGATCCCCTCCGGCCGTCACTTATATCTAACTACCTAGAAAGTTATATATCTAATTTTTTTCGAAATGTCGAATATGTTGGCGCGCGTAGGAGTTCGACTCGTACCTGGCGCGGCTGCCGCCGTACTACTTCCCCTACCTGCGTGCAGCGTTCAAGCGATATTCGTTTCCCGTGCCGGAACACATCGAGGACGGCTACACCAATATCATCAACACCCACCTCCAGAAGATCAAACTCCTCGCCCAGGTTCAACCCCAATCCCAAGCGCAACACCCGCTGTATGTGTGCGCATGCGCTGACTTTGGAGTACTGTGCGTGTGTGTGTGTGTGTGTGTGTGTTTGTTGTGTGTTGATGTGGTGGTGGTGGTGGTCGGCGCGCGACGCAAACAGCAAAAGTACGACGCCGAGCGGATGCGGGGCAAGACCGCCCGATCCCAGTCCCTCGCCGCAGCGGAGGCCAACAACAGCAGCAACGGGGAGAAGTGGGGCGTGGCGCGTACGGGCCTCCTCGCCCAGGTCAAGCAGCTCCAGGCGCGCCTCGTCTTCGGCCTCGGTACCTACTACTCCACCCTTGGCTCAGGCGCCATTTCATCAACGCCTCACGCCTGCTCGCTGTGTGTGCGTGTGTGTTGTGTGTGTGTTGTGTGTGTGTGTGTGTGGTGCGTGTGTGTGTGCAGAGAGCGAGAAGAAAGACACGGAGACGGCACGAGCGCACTCGGTGCCGATCGCGCACATGGGCAACTACCACGAGATCCTGCGCAACCAGCTGCGGCCCATCGAGGAGGACCCCAAGCGGCGGGCCGTGTTCTTCGGCAACCCGTTCGTGGTCGCGCGCGCCGACAAGGCCGGCAAGATGGCCAACATGATCGACGCCCTCGATATCGAGGCCGCCTCCGAGAACGAGGGCCTGGGCGCCGCCGGCGGCGCCGGCCTCCCGCTCCGCAGCAAGAAGCGCAAGGTCATGCCCTCCTCCCTCCCCGGCAAACCCGCCTCCCACCCCCCACCCCAGTACGCCCCCCACCACCCCGCCCCGCCCCCGCCCCCCGCCCCCGCCCCAGTTTCTAAAACGACTCGGGTGTGGCGGTGGTGCACAGGGCCAAGAAGCCGAAGTTGGCGGCGCCCACATCACAGCAGGCTACGGCGGCGGTCGGGGCGCCGCCAGCATCGGCGGTTGCGCCGACTCCGGCAGACGACCAGACGCCGTCGCCGCCGCCGGCCCTGCACCAGCCGTCGCAGGCGGCCCAGGCCGAGGCCCTGGCCGGCGCGCTCGGCGTGGGCGGCGAGGAGGAGGAGGGCGAGCTGCAGGAGGAGCCCACGTCGTCGCCGCATCCGGGCGTCGATCTCGAGGGCCGGCTGCTGGCGGTGGACGACCTGGCCGACGACGATGAAGACGACGATGAGGAGGGCGAGGAGGGCGAGCTGGAGGGGGATCAGATGGGCGACGAGGCCGGCCAGGAGCAAAGGAGACCCTCGCTGGAGGTGGGCGACGAGGGAGACGAGGAGGGCGGCGAGGAGGGAGAGCTCGATCTGAGCACCGACGAGACGGAGAGCGGCGACGCCAGCGCCAACAACGAATACCCGCCACCGGCGGCGGCCGCCGCAAGCGAGGCCGACGAGGCCGACGCCTCTGACAGCGGCAGCCTGCTCTCTCGGCTCTTTATGCCACGACCAGTTCCCCGCCACACCCAGGCCAACTCTGAGCGGAGGTGCGTATTTGACAAAACTAAACGGCGTCGTGGCGTTTGCGTGTGCGACGGCTTTGCTGATTGCGTGCTGTGGTCGGGTGGTGGTGGTGGTGGTGGTGGTGGAACGGAGCAGGGCGGCGCTGGTGAGTCTGATTCGGCAGCGGAGGACGGACGAAGAGGCGGTGGTGCGGCTCGTGGAGGAGATGGAGGGCACCCACGACGAGCGGAGGCGACACGCGGCCTTTGCCCTGAACCTCGCCCAGCGGTGGAAGAAGGCGGCCCTTTCCAGCCGCCTCCTCCCCTACGTATCGGCTTGACCAACCCTTCCAACCACCAAACACAGAACTGTTTCAAATCGCAACAAGTGGTTTTTTTTATGTCGTGTCTGTCGCAGCGGTGAGGGAGACACGCTCAGCTGTACAGGAGAGAAGGAGAGGCGTAAAATAGGCGGCAGCGGCAGCGGCAGCCGCACACGCGGATAAATACACGGGGGGGGGAGGGAGAAGAGAGATGAGGGCCTACGTAGAGCACCGCACGTCAGTGGGCCGGTGGGCTCCGACCGGCAGCACGCCCTCCTCCTCCTCCTCCACGGATGCGGCGGGGGCAGGCATGTAGGTATCTCTCGCAGCGGGCAGCGCCGCCAATTAGGCGGTGGCGTTCTGTAGAGGGCGGTAGCCCTCGGGGAGGATGCTCTCCTGGTGGGGCAGGAGCTCCTTGAACACGTTGCGGATGGTGGTGGGCGAAATGGAGGCGGCGGCCGCGATGTCCTTCTCCCACCGCTTCTCGCCCTGCAGCTTGGTGGCCAGCAGAATCGACGCCGCCGCGATCGACGACGGCGACTTGCCCTCCAGAAAGGCCGCCGCCTTGTTGGCGATGTCCGTCGCCAGGTTCATGATCTCGTTGGACAGCTTCAACTTCGAACAGAACCGGTTCTGCACGCGGCCGTGTCACATCGAGATTGTGAGCCTCCTATATAACTCAGGTAACACACGCACACGACACACACGACACACACGGAGGAGGGCAGGCCATACCACAAGATCGGAGGCCGAGGTGCGGCCGGTGCCCTTGGGGAGGATCTTGTTGAGGGCGCGGTAGTACTTTCGGATCTCCTTCTCCGAGATCTCGGTCTCCTTGGAGATCTCCTTGAAGGTACGCGGCACGCCCTCCTCCTTGCAGGCCATGTAGATGATCGCCGCCACGATCGAGTCCTTCTTGCACCGCATCGACTTGTTCCGCTTCGACTCGAACGACGAATACAGCTCCTTGGCCTTGTTCTGTGTGCGTGTGCGTGTGCGGTCAGAAGAAGCAACAAACACACCAAGAGGCGTGTGCGGTGGTGGTACCTTGATCTTCTGGGGCAGGACGAGGATCTCGGCGATGTGGGTGATCTTGTCGAAGCCCGAGAGGAGGTTCTGGTCGCCCTGGCTGAGCTGGATGCGGCGCTGCCACTGCGACATTTTGCCTCCGCCGCCCTGCCCGTTGTTCTGCCCGTTGGGTCCCGTGGGCAGCTTCGCGATCTCGGTGGCCAACCCGCCCGACGGCAGCCAGTCGTTGACGCGACTTGCGCGACTCGGGTCGTCACCGCTGTCGGCAAAGTTACGCCATTCGGACCGCACGTCCACGATGCGATCGCCCACCACCAGCCCACAATCCCTGCAGATCATGTCTCCATTCGCAAAATCTGGAGGCCCAGCGATTAGAGGAGAGGGGCAAGGTTGTGGATAAATGAAATAACTTGTTGATGGAATTGAAATGGGCTTTGAGGAGTCACCCAAGAAAAGGGAAGCAGAAAGAAAAGGAACTGCAAATGAGTGTTGGTCGTGCGCACCTTCCATGAATTCGCCGTTGGGATTCTTGCAATCGGGACACATTTCCTCTACTCGCAACTCCCTGCTCGTTTTCATGGGCACCTCTGAGGGGCCTCCTCCCATTGGCGATGAGGGCGAAGGTGGCGGTGACGAAGGAGCCGCGCCTGGGTCCGCCATCTTGCGTTGCAAATTTGAGCTGTGGCTTTTGTCTTCACCAGGCAAGAGAGAAGATTGAGCCCCACACTGCCGTCGGCTTTTTTCCTGCATTCTGGAAACTGGCGTTTCTTGGAAATTCCGCAGTGCCTTGTCGGAATGCCTGGCCTATTCTTTTTGCTCATCTCTCCCGCCAAAAATCAAGATCAAACAAACAGCACCGCCGCTCAATATGTCGTACACTGACGAAGACGAGCCCATCGATGTACGTTCCTTTCTTTCTTTCTTTCTTTCTTTCTTTCTTACTGCCACGCATCATCCGCCACCTCCATTATTTTTCTATTTAGCCAATTTTTTGTGTCTCCCAATAATCTTGCGTTGCGCGATGTGCTCAATGGGTTTTTGTGGGGGGGGGGCTGTAATCTCTCTGGCGCCATCGCCTCAGCTGGGGGTGAGGGGCGAGGATGCGTGGCGTGTGCGGCGCGTGTGGGTGAAGGGCAACCGGCGCACGCGACCGGACGTGGTGGCGGCGTGCGTGAAGCCCGTGCTCAAGGCGCGCACCTTTGACGAGGTGCTGGCGCGCGTGGCCGAGGCCGCCGGCGAGCTCAAGGGCCTGGGCATCTTCAAGTCCGTCAACCTCGTCCTCGACGACCTGCCCGACGACGTGGCCGCGGCCGACCCCTCCGCGTGCGACCTCCGCGTGGAGCTCGTCGAGCACAAGCTCACCCGCATCGAAGTCAAGACCTCCACCACCGTCGGCGAAAACGAACCCGACGTCGTACGTCTCCCCCTCCCTCAAAACTAAACGGAACCCTCACTAAACTCGCGCTACACGTGGTGGCAATGATTGATTGATTAATGGATGGATTGATTGATTGGGTGATTGTTGGCAACAACAGCAAGCGACGGTGGGGTTGTGCAACGCGTTCGGGCGGGCGGAGACGGTGTCGGTGAGCGCGCAGGTGGGCGCGTCGAACTGGCGGGAGCACTGGAGCTCGGCGTTCAGCCTGGCCTTCAAGCGCCCCGTGCTCGGGCAGGGTCCCGGCCCGCGCCACATCGAGGCCGACGCCACGCGCGCCTCGCACCGCCTCCCCTGGTGCGCCCTCACCCAGACCACCCACGGCCTCGCCCTCCGCTACTCCCTCCCCTCCCACCAGGCACGCCACCCCCTCCCCGCCCCCTCCGCCCCCACCATCACCCAAACTCATGCGTGTCGTGTGCTGCGTGTGTCGTGTGTCGTGTGCGTGCCATGTCGTGTCGTGGAGGGCAGGTGTCGTATGAGGCGAGCGCGCGTCACGTGATTCCGGAGAGCAGCGCCCCGCTGGCGCTGCGCTCGCACGCGGGCCACTCGCTCAAGTCGGCGGTGAAGTACGTGTACGCCCACGACACCCGGGACGACCCACTCACCCCCACCACCGGCCACGCCTTCACCTCCTCCACGGTACGTCTCAACATGTGAATCTTATCTATCTATGTTTCCTCCCACGCGTGGCTGATGCATCATCGCTATTCGTTATCTACCATCATCATCACCACCACCACATCCCCATCAACAACATCGCCGTCGTGGTCGTGGTTGCTCTGTGTCTTATC
Source organism: Acanthamoeba castellanii str. Neff (assembly GCF_000313135.1). Taxonomy (NCBI): domain Eukaryota; phylum Discosea; order Longamoebia; family Acanthamoebidae; genus Acanthamoeba; species Acanthamoeba castellanii. Next base: position 215,360 of record NW_004457518.1, read on the forward strand.
CGTGGTGTGCGGTCGGGTGCGTAGGAGCTGGCCGGCCTGGGCGGCGACGTGCGGTTCGTGAAGCAGGAGATGGCGGCCCAGCTCAACCTGCCCCTCGGCAAGACGCGCTGCGTACGCCCCCCCCCGCTCTAACCCGTCGGGCGCCCTCGACTCGTCGCCCTCGCCCTCCCCTCTAAGCCATGGCTCCTCCCCCCCTACTAACCCGCAACTTAAAATATCGTTTTCATTCTCGCGCGCGCCCCCGCAGTCGTTCAACGTGCTGGCCAAGGCCGGCTACCTCCACGCGCTGGACAGCGGCTCCCGCATCGTCGACCGCTTCTTCCTCGGCGGACCCGGTACGCGCCTCCCTCCCCACCAGCCACCACCAGCCACCACCGGCCACCACCGGCCACCACCAGCCACCACCACCAGCAGCCAAGGAATGGAAACGAGCTACGTGTAGTCTGACGCGTGCGGTGATCGTGTGACGATCGTGTGTGCCGCAGGTTCGATCCGTGGGTTCCAGTACAACGCGGTGGGTCCCTCCCACCAGCAGCGGGCGCTCGGGGGCGGTGCCTACTGGGCGGGCTCCCTCCACCTCTCCTTCCCTCTCCCCCTCCGCGACGTGCCCGACTTTGTCAGCGGACACCTCTTCGCCAACGCCGGCAACCTCCGCCAGCCCACCCCTGGTACGACACGACACGACACGACACGACACGACACGACACGACACGACACGACACGACACGACACGACACGACCAACGACACACACGACACACAACACGCACAACACACCTCCACATCATCCCACACGTGTCCCTCGATAGTGACGGTTGTGTGGCTGTGTGCGTGCGGCCTCGGTGCAGGTCGATCGGTGGCGGCCAATGTGCAGGACCTGTTTTCGGCGGACGACGTGCGAGCGGCGGTCGGTGCGGGGCTGGTGCTGCGCACCATGTTCGGCCGTGTCGAGCTCAACCTCTCCCATCCGATCCGCAAGGCCGCCACCGACCTCGTCCAGCCCTTCCAGGTCGGCCTCTCCGTGCGCTTCCTCTAGAAGTGAGGATAAAGCCCCCCGACCCCCCCCCATCGCCACATCTTCCTCTCCGGGCTGCCCGTCATCATAATAGTTCCACACACCTTCTTCTCTTTACTCTTCTTCTTCTTCTTTTATCATCGTCATCGTCATCATCATCGTCTTCCTTCTTGTTCGTAATCGTCGTGGTCATCTGCCCATCATGGTCGATGTGGGTGGGGGTGTTATGGGCCGGGGGCGTGGAGGAAGGCGGGGGGGGGGACTGGCGGAAGAGGACGTCGCGCAGTTGTTCGTCGGCGGCCCAGTTGAGGCCGCTCTTGGGGATGAGGGCCTGCCACACCTCCCGCAGGCGCGCGTTCTCGGCCTCGGCCTCCTGCAACGCCGCCACTGCCCGCCTCCCCGTGGCCCGCCCGACCATCCTCGTCTCCTCGCCCTCGTCGTCTTGCGGTCGTCTTCGGCCACGCGCTGGTCGTCGTTGCCGGTTCTCCGTCGGTTGTGTTCCACCCTCGGGACTGTTCTCCTCTGCAGCTGCATCGCTCTCCGCCAGCGGTGATGGCGATGACGGCGATGGCGTCGTGGATAGATCAGCGGCAGCAGACGCATCTGCAGTGGGTGACAAGGGTGGCAGCGCGGAGGCGGACGCCTCCACACCCTGCTGCTGCTCTGTGCTGTGAGCAGATGGGCTGAGGTAAATGGCATTGTGTTCCAGCTTATGGTTGCAGCTTAGAACAACCAGGCTTCTGTCCAGCCCTTTCCTGTGCATCATGCTAGAAGAGCACCTGCCTCAGCAACCAGTCCTAAGATTGTGAGCAGTCAGTTGATACACAAAGGCTGCTCTAGATAAGAAGATGACATTGCCAACTAGACTAGACCTGGCAATGATTTATTGACAACAAAGACATGGCCTTTGTGTCAGGGATGACCCTGTGTGTTGTGATTGCTTTCTGTGTGTGGAAGCATTTCCATATGGCAATCAATACACATGGTAGGATTATTGCTTTTGTGCTTCTTTGGTAACAAATAGATCAACAACACAAACTTGTTCACAACAGATTTTTGTTGGCTGCCACAGATTTTTGCTGTCATCAGTGGTTGGTGCATCTGTAATGAACACATCCAGACCCATACCAATGGAAGCATCCAGTCTGTCATAAGCAAAATCCCGCCCTCTGGTGCAATTGGGAGCAGCATGCATTATTCTGCCTTCCTTTCATGCTCTGCCTGACTGAAATCGCCTTCATCGGCCCTTTTGCCTCTGGTCGGCCCTTTTTTATTATCCGTGGGGCCAATTTTTACATTCCTTTCGACGGAACAATTATTATTATTATGTTGAAGCCACGGAGTTTGGTACGGAAGAACAGAAATCGGCGTTTGTAACGGCGAGGCACCCAGCTAAGGGTGCATAATTATTGGACTCACACACCCTTTCTTCTGCATAGAAAACCAACAAGGCATGACGACTGAACTGGTGAGGTACAACGACAACAAGGCGGATGACACCCTGACGTTCAAGCAGACGGTCCGAAGCCGGCGCTCCTATCGTGGCTTTCTGAGCACCCCCGTTCCCGATGAGATCATCCAGGAGGTGTTGAAGGACGCCCAGTGCGCACCATCGAACTGCAATACCCAGCCTTGGAACGTTCACATCGTCTCAGGAGCCAAGCTGGCGGACCTCTCCCGCGCCATTCACGAGAAGAACGATGCCGGCCAGTTCTCGCCTGACTTCGCGTTCGACATGGCTGCATTCTACGGCCCCTATGGCGAGCGCCAGCACGCGCATGGCAAGGCGTACTACGGAGCCCTGAACGTCAAGCGGGATGACAAGGAGGGACGGCGCCAGGCGGCTGCCCTGAACTACTCGTTCTTCAACGCTCCGCATGTGGCCCTGCTCTTCATGCCGTCCTTCGTCGATAACGTCCGTGTGGCAGGAGACATCGGCATGTACGGGCAGACGTTCCTGCTTTCGCTCTCGGCGCGGGGCCTGGGAGGCATCCCACAGACCTCACTGGGGTTCTTCGCCGGCACGATCCGCGAGGTGCTCGGCATCCCCGAGGAACTGAAGATGCTGTTCGGGATCTCATTCGGCTACCCTGACGAGACCGCTCCGGGAAATCGTGTGTGGATGGATCGCGTGCCGATCACCGATAGCGTCACCTTCCACTCATAGTGTTCTCCTCGTTTTGGCTTATTTCTTTGGCTCGGCCAAGAATAGAGGTATAGTGGAATGGACGGTTTCTCCCGTCTCTCCATTCTCCTGTTGCTATGTGTACGTGTTCGGTCGTCAGATCGTCCGCGTTCTTTATGTTGCGTATGATTCTGAGATGCACTTCGCTGAGAAATTTTGGGCACACGCAGCACATATTATACGCGCGCCCTCTGTTCAGCCATGCTTCGACCGTATTGATGCACTGGAACATCTTCCAGTTCCACGAGTGGATGGGACTGTGTCTGAGCCAACTGGGCACCTTGTCTGCGGCTGTTGGGGTCCATCACTTTCATGCATGAAATTTCTTCATCAGGTTGAGCATCTGCGCCACTTCGTTCCCGTCGGATGTATTCCCAGTCTCCTTCTTTCCTGTTCGACTTTATTGATCATCTCCATCAGGCGCTTGTCGGTGGCCGTGAGTGCATTGGACTCGTGGGCGTTCTCTAAAGTAAGAAGGCTGTGTGTGTGTGTGGCCTTGGCTCAAATAAATGTCCACCAGAGCATTGCATAACTAAAAATCTGGCGCCAAATATTACTTGCAGAGACCAGAGGACAGCAGTACATCCTGCACCATGGGAGACCTGAACAAATTGAGCGAAGCGGACTTTATCAAGAACCATGGCTCCCCGAGTGCCTTCAACTGCTCTATCATATAGAGGTTGTTCAAGTAGCGCCACATGTCCTGAACAGTAGATCTCCAATCACCCTCCAACAGTGTCTCCTTCTTTGTCCAAGATGTGACACCTGATGGGAAGCACAAGAGGAACATCAACAGATCCACACTTGCATTCAAGATGCTACAGTCATCTGATGGGGATTCCAAATGTTGGATAGACTTGGCCATGGGAGTCATGGCACTTTGCACTGGAAAGGATCACATCAATGAAGCACTGTGTGATGTTGTTGGTATTCACCTTGTGGTGGTGTGCAACAATGATTTGCAGGTTCGAGATTTGGCTCAGACCAGTTGCAAGCACAAAAGCACAGTGCGCGAATGGGTGATGTTGGTATTAAATACGGCCAGTCAGAGAAGAATGATTATATATGCTACATGCCTGAGAGAAGTGAATTGGCTCCACCACAGAGCACAGCACCTCATGCCAAGGACATGCACAAACTTGACTATGTAAAGACAGGCACCTGCAGCAGAACACCACGTAGAAAAATCAGCAATTCCATCACCAATAAAAAGTGAGCAATGTTGCACCAACGCTCACTTTTTACTGGGCATGATTGTGGTGATGTAGATGATGATGAAGGCACAATGGATTGACAATGTGAAAAAGAGGTACCAGAAGTGCAGGTCTCCAGGTGCAGAATGGCAATGTGATGATATGAAGGTGCCCAAATGGGTACTTGACCTACTGGATGAACCTCTGCATGCACAGTATGTGGGAGAAGCACTGGCCTATGATCTGTCATCACCAAAATCTGGAAAATAAACCTGGCGCCAGAGAGTGCAGACAATTTATTAACAGACATCACAGGCCGTTAGAACACTCATCACTTGACCAAGTGAACAAACAGCATCTGCACTCCTTCTTCCTCCAAGTGCAACACAGTTATGTCTTCTTCTACTTCAGGTTCTCAGATCAACATTGACATCCCTGGCTGGGTTTTCCAATGCTCCTACTGGTTACCAACTCGCCCAAGGCTGGCAAGGGAAAGGGAAAGTGCGTAAAGGAAGAGGAGGACAATGAAGGAGATGTGAGTGTTGTTGGTGATGAGTCATTGATCTCTGTGCTTGAATAGCAGATGAATTCTTCGCCCTCTTTCCACAAGAAGTGCAGAACTCCTGTGTCATGGACTGTGACAAGGGGTGAGATTGCTTGAGTTGATGGTAAAGTGCAGATAGTTGCCATTGTCTCCAAATATATCCAGGTTTATATAGATGCTGCACCTGATGCCCATGGTTGCTTGTATGATGCTCCCTTGGTCCATGGCAGACATGGTAAATTGCCCCTTGCCTTGTGTGTCATTACATGCATCTGGTCAAAATTGGCAATGACCTTGCATGCCTGAGTGAGCATTTGATCTCTGGACCTTTGAACTGAGCCACAAAGAGATTCACCTTCTTGTCATTGCCCTTGCTATGGAGACCCAACAATTTGATCTCTTTGCCCTTTTTGTCCTAGTCTTTGGCCTCTTAGTCCTCTTTGGCTTCCACAACCTCATCCTCTTCCTTCTTGATGTCACCTTCTTTGATCTTGCTATTTTTTACAAGATTTGCACTCTCCAGGGAAGCATCAGAGGACACGAAATTGTGCTGTATGTGACCCTGCATATGTCTGTTGAATTGGACACCAGCAGCAAGGTCAAGCAATATTGCTCCATGGGCAAATGTCGGTGTCAGCTTGAATTCAATGTGCTGGCTGTTCAAAGTCTACAGGTGACCTTGAAATTCTCCTGGTGCTGGACCCATCAATGCAATTTAGACACAAATGACTGGGCAGTTCAACACACTGCAACATCTCCATCTATGCCTCTACTCACCACTGGGATCAGCACAGGCTGACCCAGATGATGGCTTTCACCAATCTGCATTGACACAGTATGACATTATTTATTGCTGTGACACATTGCTCATGTGTATGATTACTAACCTGTCTCACCCTACAGCCTGTACAGATGAAGAGGAGGAAGTGGAGGAGCTGGAAGCAGTGCTTGGGTGGCAGAGGGTTGAAGCCAGGATGTTTGAAGAGTGCTTCCAAGTCAGTGCAGAGGGTGTTGAGGTCAGCATTGGTGAGGAACTTGGAGAGGAAAGTGAGCAGCCAGTTGGAAAGTTGACAACATCTAAATTATTATTTGTAGACAACTTCCAATGTACATCAGAATTTTTGTTGACAACCACTGATGCACATCAGAATTTTTGTTGACAACCACTGATGCACATCAGAATTCTTTTTCATTGACAACTTGCAATGCACATTGAAATCTTTACTCCAAACATGCCTTCAACTTCTCACTTCACTTTCACCTCTGCAGGCAATTGCCTGTTTTCCTGCAGCAAGGTAACCACCCCAACCTTGAGACTGTTTGGGATTGGAAAAGTTGGCTTTCTAATCACATGCATGGTCTAACCAGCCATTCTGCCCCTCATGTTTTCCATTTCTTCCATGATTCCTCCAGGACACCAGTGATTAGGGACAAGGCTGACCACACCCAAGGAGAATGGTCTGAGGTGTATCAACTCCTCACTTCCATTCCTCAAGGTACTTGAAATATTCTCTTGCTCCAAAAAGTGCTCACACTCCACAACTATTTCCTCTTGAAGTTATTACTGAGTTGGCTGAGAGCTGCAATGCTGAATGTGTAGAATGAAGTTGAATTCCAACATGTTGGCTCTTCCACTATTATCTCCAAGCATGTTTTGGGAGTGTGGGAATTTCCTCCCTACTGCTTGTGCCTTTCCTCCACTCCAGTGTTAAGATGCCACATGCAAGGCCACCAGACCACTGGCCCCCTGTAAGACATATGAACCATAAGTCCGCCAAGTGAGCTCACATAAATATGCAACTCACTGCAAGAGGCCACCCAAACACATCTTTTTTTTTATGCCAAGCAATTCCCTTCCACATGAAGTGTGGGACCTCATCTTTCAATACCTCAACTACTGTGTGTGGCTGACCACTCCCATTTACAATACAACTTCATTTAGTTATTTAGTTCTTTATTACTCACTGTTGTTTTTATTTGTTTCATTTATTGGATAGGCCCACCTGGCCAGCTTGTGCCTTGTGTGCAGAGACTTTGACTCCATTATCAGCTCCAACCAACAACTAGCAAGAGACCCCCTTTCTCTTCCCACCTCCTTGGCGTGCATGTTGTGGTTGTGTGTGTGCCATGTGTGCCATGCATCTGATGGTGATCACAGACAGGCATCTACTTTTCAATATCACTGAGCATGGTGCAGACAGCAGTGGCGCAGGTCAACTGCCCACTGCATTTCATGATCAGCTACTTTGGTGACCTCCATGCATACAGATCCCACACTAATTATTGTTTTTTGGCAACTGCAGCTGTGAGAACCAAGGATGACAACATCTGGGCAATATCTTTGTGTACAGGGGACATGCAAAATGTCATAGAAGACACCATAAGGGGTCTGATGCTTCAGTTACTGAGGTAGTTAGTCACACACATGACACACACACACACACATGACACACCTCCACATCATCCCACTACATGCACACATATCCCCTTGATGGTGACAGTTGTGTGGCTGTGTGTGTGCAGCCTTGGTGCAGGTTGATTGGTGGTGGCCAATGTGCAGTACCTGTTTTGGGTGGACAATGTGTGAGTGGTGGTTGGTGTGGGGCTGGTGCTGCGCACCATGTTTGGCTGTGTTGACTCAACCCCTCCCATCTGATCTGCAAAGGCTGCCACCAACCTCATCCAGCCCTTCCAGGTTGGCCTCTCTGTGCACTTCCTCTAGAAGTGAGGATTAAGCCCCCCTACCCCCCCCATTACTGCATCTTCTGAAATGGGGGATGTTTTGCAGGTACAATAACATGTGTGATAAGGTGCTCTGTGATTGAGAAGAGTTATTTTATGATATAGATTGGTTGTTGATGGGTCTTCTGTCTTGTCTTTTTTGTCTCTCTTTCCTTTTCCTCATTTCATGACCATTCATCTTCGTCTTGTCTGGCATGCTTCACATTCCTCCAAGACTTCTTGTAGACGTCGTGCGTTCGAGTTGAGTTGGGTTGTAACACTTCCTCTCCAGGCTGCTGCCCACCATCATCATCATCATTACCTTCCAGCCTACGTCAACAAGGTGATACGTGTTACTAATAGTTATACACACCTTCTTCTCTTTACTCTCTTGTTCTTTATCGTCAACGTCGTCTTCTTGTTGTTGTTCATCGTCATCGTCGTGGTCATCATCTGCTATGGGCCGGGGACGTGGAGGAAGGCGAGGGGGGACTGGAGGCGGAAGAGGACGTCGCGCAGTTGTTCGTCGGCGGCCCAGTTGAGGCCGCTCTCGAGGATGAGGGCCTGCCACACCTCCCGCAGGCGCGCGTTCTCGGCCTCGGCCTCCTGCAACGCCGCCACTGCCCGCCTCCCCGTGGCCCGCCCGACCATCCTCGTCTCCTCGCCCTCTTCCATCCGATCATCGCCGTCGTCGTCTTCTTCGCGCCGCCGCTGCTGCTTCCCCTGGTCGCCGTCGTCGTCGTCGTCGTCGCGGCCGCGCGTGGCGGGCTTGGCCTGGCGCCACAAACGGCGCGTGGCCTCCTCCTCGGCTGCCCTCGCCCGCCGGGCCTCCTCCAGCTCCCGCTCCACCTCTGCACCCCCGCCCGCCAGCCAGCCAGCCAAAGAAATGAAGAAAAGCATGAATGTGGGGGGACCGGACACAGGGAAGAAGGTGGCTCGCGATGATCATGTGGCGGGGCGGGGGGCGTACGCAACAGCTCGGCGTGGAGCTCGAGGAAGGAGCTCACCTTCTGGTCCCGATGCTGCAGCACCTCCCGCAGCCGCTGATGCTCCTCCTGCCCCTCCTCCTGCTCCTCCTCGTCCCACCTGCACGCCCCCACCCCCCAACCC
>NW_004457518.1:224147-285594 GCF_000313135.1 Acanthamoeba castellanii str. Neff
ATACGATTCCCACCCACCAGTCGCCACCAGCCGCCACCAGCCACCATCGTCAACAGTGTGCGTGCGTGTGTGTGTGTGTGCGTGTGTGTGCGTGTGTGTGCGTGTGTGTTGTGTGTATTGCGTGTGTGTTGTGTGTGTGCGTGTGCGTGTCGGGCTGACTCATTTGTTTTTGAATGCTGCCACAGCACCCATCAAGCATTCGCTCGTGTGCCGTGTGCCGTGTGTATGGTGGCCACCACGTACGAAGTAGTGGTGGTGGTGGTGGTGGGGAAGAGACGTGAGAGGTGGTGCGGAAGAGCGCGCAGGTGCGCGGCGAGGCACACGCGACGGGACTGCATTTCGGAGCGGCGGAAGAGGGCCTCCTCGAGCTCCTCGGCGCGCCTCGTGCTGGCCTCCAGCGCCGCGAGCGCCCTCTCCTCCTCTTCCTCCTCCTCCTCCTCCAGCTCCAGCTCGTCGTCCACACCTGCTGCCGCTGCGGGATCGAGGGCGTGTGCGACGCGCTGCTGCCGCTCGTCCCGGTGGTGGGTCCGCGCCACGTGCAGGAGGGCGCCCACCACCCGCGCCTCCCGCTCCGCCCACCATCGGACCCACGCCACCGCCCCCTCCTCCAGGTTGGCCCCCCCAACATGTCGGCCGTTGGGCAGCGAGGCCGCAGCCGCATCCCTCGGAAGGCCGCCGCCCTGCACTTGCACAAGCACCACCGACGCGGCAGAGGCCTCCACCTGCCGCGCCGCGGCCGCCAGCCGCTGCCACCCGTCCATTTTTATTTTGCTTTTGTGACGTGGCAACTTTTTCTTTTTGGCTGCGGAAGATGCTTACCATAAATATATATTTATTGAAAAGAAAAACGGCGATGAAAAATACGTAAAGGAAATTCTAGAATTGCAAAAAATCGATACGCTGTGTGACGCTGTGCCAGTTAACTCAAACCAGCATGGGGTGATTCTATTATCTTTGAAAAATTGGTACGGGGGGTCCAATTTCCTGTCTCTTCCCTTATGGCTCCTCTTCTTCGTCCTCGCCGGCCTGTTCGCCGTCGGATGCAGAAGGCCGCCTGTCGCGCGGTGACGCAGAAACGGACGAGGCGGCCGATGATGACGACGAGGCCGGCGAACGTATGCCCAGGCCCTGCAGGAGGTTCCTGTTCTCGGCCGAGAGGCGCGCTATCTCGTCTCCGAGCGTCTCGATGTCGGTCTGACACATAAGTAGAGGCAGGGTCAGCATACGCACTAGGTGGTCATCGTGTCGTGTGTGCGGTGGTGTGTGTGTCGTGTGTCGTGTGTCGTGTGTCGTGTGTCGTGTGTCGTGTGTCGTGTGTCGTGTGTCGTGTGTCGTGTGTCGTGTGTCGTGTGTCGTGTGTCGTGTGTCGTGTGTCGTGTGTCGTGTGTCGTGTGTCGTGTGTCGTGTGTCGTGTGTCGTGTAACCTTGAGCTGGATGTTCTTGAGGATGGTGTCCTCGAGGAGGGTCGACATGGTGGTGGTCATTTCCTCCGCCAGGGTCTTCTCCCGGCTGCTCGAGCTGCGGAAGAGGCTGCTCATGATCCCCTCCTGCTCCCCAACCACAATTAGTAATAGTAATAGTAATAGTAATAGTAATCCATAATCATAAGTGTTTGCTAAAGAACTGCTTGCTGGTATAATGAGAAAAGCCGGGTGTGGTGGTGCCTTGGAGGCGCGTATGGCCTTGTCCTTCTCCATGAGGGGCGTGGCGCGTCCCTCCCGTTTGAGGGTGAACAGGTGCCGCTGGATGATCTCCGACTTCTTCTGCAGCTTGGCCGCCAGCTGTATCGTTGTCATCATCATCATCCCCCCGCCACCACCGAAATGAGTAACGGTCACCAGCCACCAGCAGCCACCGGCCACCACTCAGCCCATTCGGGACTGGGAGAGACGCGCATGGGTGGGGGGGGGGCGTCCGTACCTGCTGCTTTTCGTCCTGGAGGAGGCCCACCTGCTGCTGGAGGGACTCGGCCAGGTGCTGCAGCTCGGCCACGCGACGCACCAGCACCGCACCGCCGCCCTCCTCCCCGCCGCCCGCCCCGCCGGAGCCGCCCACCACCACCACGGGCACGCCCCCGCTACCACTCGTTCCCGCCGAGCCACTGCCCAGGTCGCTCTGCACCAGCCACCACCACCAGCAGCAGCAGCCACCACCACCGCCGACACCATCAGCCATTCATTCTACCACCACCGGTTCACCAACAAAGCACGTACGGCGGCGACGGCGGCGGCGGCGAAGAGATTGGGGGAAGGGGGAGAGGCAGGGCGCGTACCCGGACGCGCAGGAGGGCGGGTGATCGGGTGGGAGTGCCTCCGGCGGATTCCGATAGTCCGCCGCCGCCACCTCCTGACGACACTACGGCGCGCCACCACCGCGGCATCAAAAAAATGAAGGAAAGAAAAGAGCAGAAAAAAGAGCAAAGAGAGAGCGGGAGCAGGCGGGAGCATGTTGGGGGGGGGTACCGTCGAGGCGTCGGGTGGGGAGGGGGGAGGGGAGGGGGGAAGGGGTGGCCCCGGATCCCTTGGGCTGCTGCTTGGCACGCTCCTTGGCCAGCTGGTTCTTGAGCTCCTTCATCTGCTCTCGCCCGCATGCACGTCAGGCACCAACATACATATGTAGATCATGTTGTTAACTGTATATCATACATATATAGAATAATGGCGTGACAAGTGTGCGCAGAAAAGAAGGGAAGCAACGTACCATCTGCTGAGACTTGCGTTCGGCGATCTTCTTCTCGAGCTCGGCGTCGTCGAAGCGCTGGCGCAGCTCCTGGAGCTCCTTCGCCACGATCGCCTTCTCCTCGCGCACCCTTCCTAGCTCCTCCTCGCCACGCGCCTTCTCCGTCTCGAGGCTCTCCCTCTGGTCGGTGGTCGCCCGTGTCGCCACGGTAAGCAGTTGCCGTGCAGCGGGTATGTGTGTCGCGTGCGTGTCGTGTCGTGTCGTGTATGGTGTGTTGGTACCAGTTGCTGGAGCTGCGCCTCGAGGGTCCGGACGGCGGCCTCGGACTCGGTGTGGGCGGCGGCGAGGGTGGCGTGTTGGAACTCGAGGTCAGCGAGCGCGGTGGTGCGGGCCTCGAGGTCTTCGCGGAGGGCCGCGGCGCCGGCCTCGAGCTGGGCGCGCTCGTCGCGGAAGGCGTCGGCCTGGGTGCGGAGGCTGACCTCGAGGTCGGCGTTCTGGCGCTCGAGGCCGGCGAGGCGCGTCTCGAGGCGCTCGCGCTCGGCCGCGGTGCGGGTCTCGAGCTCCTGGTGGCGGGCGAGTGCGTCGTGGAGCTGCTTCTCGGCGTCGAGGCGTCCCTCGATGGCGCGCTCGAGCGATTCGTTGAGCGCGTTGGCCTGCTTGTGAGAGGCGGCGAGCGAGTCGTGTGCGGCCTGGAGCTGTGCCTGGAGGGCGTCGGCGTGCTTGTCGCGCTGGGCGAGGAGGGCCTGCTGCTCGTGGGCCTGCTCCTGGAGCTTGGCGGTGGTCGTGCGGGCGGCCTCGAGGGCGTTGACCTTGGCCAGGATCTCGTCCTTGAGGGTCTTGGCCTCGTCGGCCAGCTTCTGGTGGGCGGCCTGCGCGGCGGCCAGCTCCTCGCGGGCCTTGTCCCTGGCGCGGCCCAGGCTGTCGGCCTTGTCCTTGACGGCGTCGGCCACCTTGGCGCTCTCGGCCGCGAGGGCCTGCTTGAGGGCGAGGGCCTGCTGCTGCGCGTCGGCCTGCTGCAGCTCGAGCTTCTCGCGGAGCTCGTCGAGGGCGAGGTCCTTCTCGGTGAGCTTGGTGATCATGATGCCCCGGTCCTCCTGGATCAGGCCCAGCTCCTCCTTCCAGTGGCCCCGCTCCTGCTCCAGCCGCGCCCGCCACTGCTCCACCTCCTCCCGCCGCTCCCGCGCCGCCTCCTCCACCTCCCGCCGGTGCGCCTCCGCCGCCGCACGCGCCTCCTCCTCCAGCCGCGCCACCGCCACCCCCGACTCCTCCCCCTGCACACGACACACACGACACACACGACATACACACGACATTCGCATCAATGAGGGTGGGTGGCTGGTGGTGGGTGGGTGGGTGGATGGTGGTGGGTGGTGGTGGATGGTGGTGGTGGAGTAAATGGACACAATAATACGTGTGTACTAAGTGCTGGTGCTGGTGCAAAAAAAAAGGTTGGAGGGTGTGCGACCTTGGCCTTGGCGAGCTTCTCCAGCTCGGCCTTGTGCTCGTCCACGAGGCGCGCGCGCTCGGCCTCCAGCGTGCTGGCCTTCTGCTGCAGCTCCTCCTGTCCTCCCCGTCATGGTGCCACGTCACGCCCCCCCCCCACAAGTGTTGGCCTTGGACGCGGCGTGTGCTGCTGCTGCTGCGTTGGGCGGCGGGAGCTGGTACCAGCTCCCGGGTATGTGCGTCCACGGTCGCGTGGAGCTGCTCCTGCAGGGCCAGGTGGCTCTGCGTCGCGTCGTCCTGCGGTGGCGAAGGCGCGCGTACCCGCCCACAATACACCCCAATTAATAATAATAACAACAACAAACATAACAATGGAAATAATAATAAGATCGCGGTGAGTGGCGAGTGGCACGAGACAGACAGACGCCAGGGGTGGCTGGCTGGCACGTGGCGTGGCGTGGCGTGCGGGTAGGAGGTACCTTTTCCTTGGCGAAGCGCTCGAGTTGGTTGGAGTGCGCCTCGGTGAGGTCCTTCATCTCCTCCTGCAGCCGCACATAGTTGCTGTGCTTCAACTTGGTCTTCTCCTGCGCACAGCGGTGGTCGTACATGCAGGGATGCGCGCACGCGATCCACATATCGATAGAATAAAATAGAATAGATTGATAGATAGATTCGGGCGTACAGCAGGCGGTAAGCAGGCGGCCAAAGAGAAGGAGGGACGCGTATTGGGGGCTGAGGGACCCGCGTACCTGCCACACGGACAGCTGGGCCTGCAGGTCCTGCAGCTGGGTGTGGGCCTCCTCCAGCTTCGCACGCAGCGCCGCACACTGCACACAGCGGTGGTGGGCCTGGAGGGCTGGCGCGGCCGGAGAGCAGTTTGGGGGGGGGGAAGGGAGAGGGGTACGTACCTCGGCCACGAGCTCGTCGGGCTGCGCAGCAGGAGTGCTGGGCGTCGTGGCTGGGGCCGAAACCTGCTCCTGCTGCTGCTGTTCGCCCACATCGGTGCTGCTGCTGGTGGTGGTGGTGGCGGCGGCGGGCGTGAGCTCCTCCTCTCCCGGCCGGTCATCGGCAGCGGCGGCGGCGTGGCCGCCATCGTCCGACTGCTGCGGCTGCGGTTCTTCGGCCACGCGCTGGTCGTCGTTGCCGGTTGTATCCATCGGTTGTGTTCCACCCTCGGGACTGTTCTCCTCTCGCCCCTCCGCAGCGGTATCGCTCTCCGCCAGCGATGGCGTCGTGGATAGATCAGCCGCAGCGGACGCGTCTTCATCGGCGGCGGCGGCGGCGGCGGCGGCGGCGGGCGACAAGGGTGGCGGCACGGAGGCGGCGGCCTCCACGCCCTGCTGCTCATTTCCGCCTGCTTCCGCCTGCCCATCCGTTACCGCGGTGGCGGCGGCGTCGGCACTGGCGGCTGCCTGCTCGTCCGCAGCGGCAGTAGGCGTGGCCGTAGTAGCGGGCGGGGCAGAGTCCGCCTCGCTCGCCACCGCCGGCTCTGGAGCGGGCGTGGCCATCTTTTCAGGCTGCTGCTGCTGTTTCGGCTTGCTGCTGCTGCTGGCGGTGAGCGTGAGGGGTTCGTCGTCGTCATCGTCGTCCCCCCACAGCTGGCCTGCGTCACCACCGGCGATGTGAGACGACCACCAACGCAGCAATTCCCTTTAGGAGAATAGATCCATAGAACGAGGAGAAGAAGACGACGAAGAAGAAGAAGAAGAAGAAGACGCGATCACAGGGAGGGCGGGGGGCGTACTGGAAGCAGACGTGGACGAAGCGGAGGCGAACGGGTCGAGGGTCTCGCCGCCGCTGCCACCGCCGCCGCCCACGAGGGAGTCGAGGAGGTGCTGCTTGATCTTGCCCTCGTGGCCCCGTAGCTCCTCCTCCCTCCGCTTCACCTCCTCCATCCTGCACGCAGCGGCGGCGACGGCCCACGCGCACGCCCGGTGCGTCAGCTCCTCGACGAGGACGTCGGTTGGTCCTGTGTGGCGCGCGGTAATGGCGGCGGCGGCGGCGGGGATCATGGGTGTGTACCGGGCGTCGAGTTGGCGCTGCTGTTCCTCGAGGGCGCGCTGGGTCTGCTCCTGGAGCTGCTGGGTTCGTTGGGCGACTTCCTCCTGCTGGCTTCGGAGCCGCTCCTCGGCGGCCTGGCAGTCCTTCTCGCGCTGCGTCAGGGCCTGCTCCCGCTCCTTGTAGGCCTCCAGCTGGGCCGCCATGTCGGCATTGGACTCGTAGATGGTCTTCATGTTCTTCCTCAGCGCCGCTTGCTGCACAAGACGCACACGACAAACACGACATCCACGACATCCACGACATCCACGACATCCACGACATCCACGACATCCACGACATCCACGACATCCACGACACGCGCCGAAAAGCAACAGCCTCTTCGGTGAGTGGGCTGCCCGCCGAGGCGAGGGTACAGCCCTCGTTCCTTGTGCCGTGTGGGCGGTGTGTGTGTCGTGTGTGTGTTGTCGTGTGTGTGTCGCGGGCAGGCAGGCGGGTGCACACCTGCTCCTTGTGCTCGCGGGCGGTCTGTTCGAGGAGGCTCTTGAAGTTGCGGTTCTCGGCCTGGAGGGTGGCGACGTCCTTGGCGTTCTTGCTGCGCGCCATCAGGTCCTGGGCCTTCTTGAGCTCGCGTTCCAGGGCGGCCGTGCGCTCCTTCTGCTTCTCCA
This sequence comes from Acanthamoeba castellanii str. Neff, assembly GCF_000313135.1. Classification (NCBI taxonomy): domain Eukaryota; phylum Discosea; order Longamoebia; family Acanthamoebidae; genus Acanthamoeba; species Acanthamoeba castellanii. The sequence goes on from NW_004457518.1 coordinate 230,936, forward strand.
GCTCTGGACGCGTCCGATCATCCCAAAACGCACCACGCGCCCAGCAAAACAACAAAACAACAGAGGTCAGCGGCTGCAAAACGTTCAAGGAGAAGGCGGTGGTATACCCATTTGCAGACGTTTGCGCTGTTCGTCGCTCTCGTATTTGGCCTGCTTCACCTCCAGCAGCTGCGTCTGGAAGCCTGCACGCGCGTGCATATAATAACACGACCACCATTTAATAAAATATATGCTCACAACACAAACACTTCTGCTAATAATAACAATAATAATCAAAAAAAATCATCTGATAACTCAAAAAATAAGGCCAGGTCGCTGGGCAAATCGTTAATCGGAATAACGAAATAAACACGCGGCAAATGGGGTGTGCCTTGGAACTCCTCCATGCTGATGGAGGCCGCCATGGTGGCACCACGAAGTATCTGACCTGCTTCCTCTCTGCCGATGAGATCCGCCAACTGCGAGGCCACCAAGTGCGATCAAGGACTGCTTCTTTGTGGCCGGAAAGGAAAAGAACAGAGAAAATCGTCCATTCGAGGTGCACAATTTGCGCACACCTTAAAACTCTTGTGCCTGTTGGGGAAGGAACACTAAATAACAGTTCCCCCCCCCAAGCAGTCGACGACTGTATCAGAGAAATGGACCGGCTTTATTCCTCGCGACGTGTGGCGTGGGGCGTCATCGCCACCGTCCTGCTGCTCGTGGCGATATTCGACCTCCCACCTACTGCTGCTGCTGCTGGGCAGCCGCGTCTCAGCCGGGAGGAGCTGGGGTCGTGGGGAGGCCTTCACGACGAGGACAGCGCTGGAAAGCTCCAAAGCAGCGGCGGCGGCGGCGGTGGGGAACGGCAGAAGAGGGGAGCTGCGCCCGAAGAAGACGTCGAGCAGCAGCAGCAGCGGGAAGAGGAGGAGGAGGAGCTGATTGCCGTGCAGGTGACGGGAGGGCGGGCGGGGGCCGAGGAGGTGGCCCGCCGGCACGGTATGGCGGTGGTGCGCCAGGTGGAGGGGCTGGGCCACCAGGGCTACTTCCTCCTGCGCCACGCTTCGCACCGCAGCAAGCGAGGTCAGGGCGCCCCGCTGGCCACCGCCGACGACCTCCACTGGTGGGAGCCCCAGGTGCGGCGCAAGCGGACTAAACGGACGTACGCGGCCCCACACCACAGCACCCACCATCCCCCCACGAGGCCTTGTTCTTGGCGTGGCCATGACTGTGGTGATACCCCCCCCCCACGTATGTGCCCACCATCATCATCTTCTTCTCCCCTCTTGGGTGCATCCAGAGCGGACCCCATGTGGGACGATCAGTGGCACCTGCACGGACACACTTATTCGCTCGACGTGGAGAAGCTGTGGTCCCAAGGCACTCACGACCACCCGCCCACCTATTTATCTCTCTCCCCCCCCCGCCTCTCACACGTGTGAGTGGAATGTGGAATGCGGGGTGTTCAGGGCTGATGGGCGAGGGAATGCGGGTGAGCATTCTGGATGACGGCATCAACCCGGAGCACCCGGACATCGTGGCCAACTACTGGGCCAAGGGGAGCTGGGACATCAGCTTCAACTCGTCCAACCCTATGCCCCTCGTACCCGAAGACGGCCACGGCACCCGCGCGGCCGGCACTGCCGCCGCCACGTACCCTTTACTCCACTCGATGCTGCTGGTGGTGGTGGCGGTGGCTGGTGGTTGTAGTGCTGATGATGATGATGATGACGATGGTGTGCTGACAACCGTTCTCGCTGTGGGGTGTGCTTATATTAATGCGATGCAGCGCCGACAACGAGGTCTGCGGGGCGGGAGCTGCCCCCAAGGCACGCGTGGCCGGAGTCAAGGTGCTGGGCAAGGTTCGCCTCCGCTGCCCAGTTCTAGCTTCGTCGGTAGTTGTAGCAAGGAACCGACACGACACGACACGACACGACACGACACGACACGACACGACACGACACGACACGACCAACGACACGACACGACCAACGACACGACACGACCAACGACACGACACGACCAACGACACGACACGACCAACGACACGACACGACCAACGACACGACACGACTAACGACACGACACGACCAACGACACGACACTCGCACGCACGACACAACACACGCACGACACCACCGCGACAGGATCCGGATGACGCTGATGAAGCACTCGCCATCGGGTATATGTGCGACCACCCGGAGGAGCCCGTCCACGTGTACTCGGCGAGCTGGGGACCTCTCGACGACGGCCGCCGCATCGAGGGTCCCGGCAGGTATGTGCCCCGCGGACAAGATCACCGGCCTACTCTTCTACAATTGCCGAGGTGGCGGATAGGTGGTGTTGGTGTTGTTGCCCTGATCATCCTGACGCCCGCGACCCCATCCGTGAGCAGGCTGATGAAGGCGCGGCAGGAGCACTGCATCAAGGAGGGGCGCGGGGGCAAAGGGTCGCTCTACGTGTGGGCGGGCGGCAACGGGGGATTCTTCGATGACAACATGAACTACGACGGCTACGCCAACTCCCGATACACCATCTCCGTCGGCGCCGTCAACGAGGCTGGCGGCCCCGCCTACTACAGGTACGGTCCGCCTCCAACAGAGGTGCGTTGCGGTGCCAGCGAGTTTGGGCGGTCATCGATATCATTTTCTCTTCTGCGGGTGTGTGTGTGTCGTGTTGTGTGTGTGTGTGTGCGCGCGCGCGCGCGCGCGCGCGTGTATGTGTGTGTGTGTGTGCGCGCGCGCGCGTGTGTGTGGCCTCACTGGGTAGTGAACCGGGCGCGTGCATGCTGGCGGTGACTCCGTCGTCCGGCCGGCGAGGGGCCATGGTGCCCACCACCGACCTGACTGGCTGTACGGAAAAGTTCGGGGGCACCTCCGCGTCATGGTGCATCTCCTCTCCCCTGCGCTTTTTTTGTTTGTTTGTTTGACGAGTTGCGTGCGTGGGCCGGGTGCGGGCGACCTAGTCCGATGGCTGCCGGAGTGGTGGCGCTGGTGCTGCAGGCCAACCAGAACCTGACGTGGCGAGACATGCAGCACCTGGTGGTGCGGACGGCACGGCGCATCACCCCCAACCATCACGACTGGCAGCGCAACGGGGCCGGCCGCTGGTTCAGCCACTACTACGGCTACGGCCTGCTCGTACGCAGCCACCACCACCATTGCGACCACCGTTACGACCCATCGTAGCATCTGATCGAATCGATGAGGCTGACGCCAGAAGTGTTGATGTGCCGCGCTACATAGAACGGGGCTGCAGCGGCCGCAATGGCCCGGCACTGGGTGTCGCTGCCCAAGGAGCAGGAGGTGATGGAGTCGGAGATGCTCGAGGTGGAGGAGGCCGTGGCGGAAGGGCGCGTGGGCAAGTACGCGTGCGCGTTCGAAGCGTTCGGCGCGGTGGCCGAGATCGAGCACGTGGAGGCGTGGGTGGAGGCCACGGTGCACGAGGGCGTGGGCACGAGCACGTTGAGCCTATTCTCGCCGGCCGGCACGGAGAGCAAGCTGCTGGTGGACGGCCTCAACCGACACACAGAACTGGCCTGGGCCTTCACCAGCGTCGCTCACTGGGGCGAGGCCCCCAACGGGACCTGGACCCTCAAGCTCTGCCCCCAGCACGGCGCCACCCTCCATCGCTGGCGCCTCCGCCTCTACGGCCTCGCCACGCCCATCACCACCCAACCTCCACCCCAGGGTTAACCCTGCTTCCCGTAGAAGAAGAAGAAGAAGAAAATCCACGAGTGGCCAGTTGTTGTATTCGCCCACCCGAGCCGTACGACTTACTCCCCTCCAAGGTGGTTTGGTAACGTAAGGAGGAAAGGTGTGCGCCGGCAGCAGCTCAGAGGTCGGTGGGTGGCTTGAGCGTGGTCACGTCGGCCGAGATGACGGAGATGGCCTGCTCCACCACGAGCCGCTTCCGCGCTTCCTCGATCCAGTCATGGGCCAGCTCGTGGGCCAGCCCTGCACGCGCGAGAAAGAGAGAAGAGAGAGAGAGAGAAGAGAGAGAAAAGAGAGATGAGTCGAGCACACCGCCAGTGCCAGCGACCACGCAAGTTAAGTGCGCAAGGAGGAAGGTCGGGAACGCATAGAAACAACAGTGAAATGAAAAACAGGGCCGCAAGCAATGTGGGTCGGGTCGGGTCGGGGCGGCGTACCGGTGAGCTGCTCCAGGTCGCGAAGGGCCGTGAGGAGGTCGTCGTCGAGGAGGTGTCGGCGGGCGCTGTCCAGGAGGAGCTCCTGCGGAGTGGGCGCGTGGTACGGGTTGAGGGAGACCGTCGCCGCCAGCAGAGGAGCCACGGCGTGGCGCAGCAGGCCACCGCCTTCCGGCACCTGCGCCGCCACTCGCACGTGCTTCTCCACCTGCTCGAACCGCTCCCGCAGGCGGCCGACCGAGTAGACGCCCCTGCCCACCACCACCACCGCCGCCGCCCCCATGGCCAGTGGTACCCGCGGTCAGCACCCCATGTGATGCATATTTGGGGGGGAGGAGGGAGGAAGGGGTATTGGAGGAGGGAGTATTGGGGGAGGGGGTGTACCGGGAGGCTTGGGCTTCGATGTGGTGGGCGACGGCCTTGTAGAGGGGCCGCGTTGCGGCGAGCGAGCGCACGAGGTCGAGCTCCGCTTGGAAGGATGCCAGGTGTCCCTCGGGTCCCAGGGCCGCGCTTTCGAGCGCTCTCACGGCGGATGCCAGCCGCTCCGTCCAGCTCCACCACTCGCGCTCCTCGCTCAGGTGCCGGATCCGGTATTGGGCGTCGTCCACCAACGTCTGCCACCACACACACGACACACACACACATGACACGACACGACACGACACACACACACACACACACACGACACACGACACACGACACACACCGCAACATACACTCATAAGACGTGCACGCGCGCGCCAACGCAGCAAGCAGGCCACTCGCCACCACTCGGGGCAACAAAAGCAAGGCAAGGCAAGGCAAGGCAAGGAAGGTGCACCTGGAGGTAGGCCAGGGTGTGGGCGTGCAGCCGGGTCGATTCCTCGAGCTGCTCGTTGAGGAGCTGCTTCTCCTCGCGCACCAGCTCCACAAACCGAGCGTTGAGGCCCGCCACCACATCTTCCATCTCCGAATACAGGCGCTGGCGCTCCTCCTGGCGGTCATTAGCGTGGGAGGGAGAGGGGGGGGGTGTTTAGACCAACGCGGCAGCACATGAGGACAGAGACAGACGAACAGCCTGCAGCCGCCGCCCACAAAGAACACGCGGCACACGACGCGACACGAGACACACGAGCCCCGAGTCACGCGCGTGTACGTACCACGAATTGGTGCTGCAGGGTGTCGAGCTGCTGGTGGAGGCGGTTCTGGTAGTCGTCGCTGATCTTCTGGCGTTCGACGTCGACGTGCTCGGCGACGACCTCGTCCATGTGCTGGCGGAGGGCGGCCATCTTGTGTTCGTACTTCTGGCGGAGTCGTTCGACCTTCTCCCTCACCTGGCGCTCGCAGCTCTCCGCCTGGATGGCGATGATCTCCTTGATGGCCTGCAGCTCCTGCAGCCGCGTGGCACCCTCGGCAGCTGGCTGCTCCTGACGCTGCTCCTGCTGCTCCTCCTGCTGCTGCTGCTCTTGCTGCTGCTCTTGCTGCTGCTGCTCCCCCTCGTGATCGCGTTGCTCGCCAGCCGGCTCGGCAGGGTTCGCGGCGTCTTGCTGCTGCTGCTGCTGCTGCTGCTGCTGCTCCTCGGCAGGGCTGGCCTTATCGTGGTGGTGGTGGTGGTGGTGGTCATCATGGGCGACGGCCGCCACGGCTTCCTGGTGAGCATCGGAGGCGGCGAAGCTCTCTGTGACGAGAGCCACCACCGCGGCGGGCACGGCGGCCTTGGCCTCCTCCGGCGCGACGCCATCGGTCGCCACGTGCGCGTGCGAGGCCTCGGGGCCAACCACCTCCACCACCAGCGGGGCGGGGGCGGCGATGATGGCCGGCTGCTCGGTCTCCTCCTCTCCCTCGCCGTCATTGGACTGCGTGGCGGCGGGGTCCATCTGCTCCACCTCCACCTCCTCCTGCTGCTGCTGCTGCTGCTGGTGCTCCTGCTGCTGCTGGTGCTCCCGCTGCTGCTGCACGACGAGCGAGTCGGGGAGAGCGACGACGGCTTCCTCCTGGGCATCGAGGGCGGTGGCCTCCTCCGCTGCCGCCAGCAGGACCTGCGCTGCCAAGAGCGGCGCACCGGCCTCCTCCTGCTGCTGCTGCTCCTCGTGGGTCACCGACGGCTTTGGTGAGGCGGCGGCGGTGGGCTGCGACGGCGAGGAGGTGGTGGAGGAGGAGAGGGAGGCCCAGAAGTCGTTGAGGCGGGCGCGGAAGGGGGGGTCGGTGTAGTAGCGGTAGCCCGTCCACGCCGAGGCACCCACGGCCGCCCCGACCAATACCCCAAACGCCACGCCGCCGCCGCCGGAGCTGGGCGGAGGGGTGGCCCCCGCATTGGCGAAGAGACGGCGCGAAGTCACCTGGCGCGCCGCAGGGACGCGGGCATGTGTACTCGAAGCGGGAAGGCGGCACGCTGCCCTCGCACGGCTTCCATTAAATCCCCGGCGCAGCATTCGTCAGCGGATGGAAGTGGTGGTGGCTATGAGAGATTAAATGGGAGGGATCTGCCCCCGAGAGGAAAAGGGCGGGAAATGGCCAAGCCCACATACTTATTATGATGAAATGCGGGCAGAGAAACACAACAGGAAAAAAAAAGAGTGGGCCCCACAAGGCATCAAAAGACCCGTAGGATGGAGGGCAGAACAGGGCGTGTGGCAGTCGAAGAACTGCAAGGCCTTCTGCAGCGGCTCTTCCATGCCAGTGACAACGCGACCAAGGCCCACATTGGTGCGCGTGTCCCCAATCAATCCCCATCTTGTCCCGGCGCTGTAGTATTAATTTGCAACTGGTGCACCTCGGTAGAGGGGGTGTTGAAGGGGCTCCGCGAGGCCGACGGGGCGTGGCGCGAGGCCGAATTGTGGATGAGGAGCAGCGGGGACGCCTATGTGCAGTGGTTTGGGGCGGCAGTGCTGGAGGAGACTCTCCGGCCCCACCGCTGGGCTCGCGTGAGCAGCGCCGACCGCGTCTCTGCTCGGGAGTTCATCTTCTCCTTCCTGCGCGCCCACTACTCCGTGCGTTGCCCCCTTCTCCGACACCTCTTCTCCCAATTGGCTGCTTGCACGCACGCATGCATGCGCTGCTGGAGTAGTGCTGATGACTGGGCGGCTGGTGTGTCGTGTGTGTCGTGTGCGTGTCGTGTGTGTCCTGCATGGTGCGCGCTCGCAGGCTCTGCCGGGGTTCGTGGGCACCAAGCTGGCCAAGGTGGCCGTGGCCGTGGGGAAGGCGGACTACCCGCACCACTTCCCCGAGTTCTTTGCCTATTTGCTCGCCCTCGCTCGGGTACGCACACTGTGTTGTATCGGTGACGGGATCGTCCAACCAACCAACCAACCAACCCACCCAACCCACCCACCCCACCCGACACCCCCGCTTCAACCGCGGCCTAGCGTAGCCCAGTATACCTTATACGGCTGTTGCTGCTCTCGTGTAATGATGTTGACGTTGGCGTTGTTGCGAACAACAGGACAACTCCACGCGGGTGCTGGGGCTGAGCATGATCACGATCGCCTGTGACGAGTTTGCAGACACGCGCGGACAGACCTCGGCCACCCGCCGCAAAGAGCTCAAGCAGCTCTTCCAGCAGCAAATGCCGGTCATCTCCGGTGCGCACGCCACGCCACGCCACGCCACGCCACGCCACGCCACGCCACGCCACGCCACGCCACGCCACGCCACGCCACGCCACGCCACGCCACGCCACGATCGGAGAGCTTTTCTAGATCCACCCACCCACCCGCCCATCTGACTCGCTTGCATTCCTCCCCTCCCTCCCCTTTACCCCCCAATTTGCCCCGCCAGGCGAGTGGAAGGAGCAGTTGAAGCGGGTGTCGCGGGAGTACCTCCGGGAAGTGAAGGCCGAGCTACCGGACAACGCACCGCCTCTCGTCAAGGCCTTCCTCGGGTCCGTGCGGTACCAGGGCACCTTGGACAGGGCCGCCCAGACTGTTGTCAGCACCATCCTAGGTACCCCTCTTCTCCCAACAGCCCCCCCCCCCTATATATAATATATTTCTCTCTCTTGCCGTCATCGTCGATGCCTCCGGAGGAATTTCTGACGCGCCTTCTCCCTTTGGGTGATCCAGAGGGCATCAGCCAGGCGGTGGGCTGGCTTTCGCCCAGTGACGTGCTTGGTAGCGGTCTCTTCGACGCCGTGCTGCCTCTCACCATGCTCCAGGACGAAACGGGAGCTCAGGTGCAGAAGAACACTCCCCGCGGTCCTCTTCCGATGATGATGATGATGACGATGATGATAGCTGCTGACTCTTTGCTGTGGTGATGACTGCCACCGATCGGTGGTGTGACTGGCTTTGGGGGGGGGTACACGCGCAGGCGGTCGGATTGTTGGGTGATCTCTTGGAGCGGAACTACGTGCCGTCGGATTTCCAGGCCTACATGGGGGTGCTCTTCCAGCAGACCTTTACCCTGCTCCACCTGCTGGCCGGGCTTCCACCATCGGCCGACCTGCCAAGCGCATACGTTGCCAAGTGCAACCACTTCTTCTGGCAGTTCAGCAGCAACTACTTTGGCCGCATACAGGTACGTACGCACACGTGCACCCACAGCGATGCATCGCCCCTTCTCGCGTCCTTGTGTGCTCCCCCTCTCCAGGTTTTTTTCCCGCATTTGGCTCATCGTCATCATCGGCGGCGGCGGCGGCGGCGGCGTCGTCGTCGTCCGTATCTACTCGACGGCAGAAGAGCGACGCCTTCCCGGCGGTGGAGTTTCTGTCGCTGGTCTACCGATACACGTTCTCGCAGCGCACTGCTGCTGGCTTTGTGTCCTGCGTTGACATCTGGTCCGTCATCCTCGACGCTTTCGGGGAACCTGGCCAAGCTGCCGATGCTGCCACCGACGCCAAGTACCACCAAGCCCTGCTTTCCCTCCCCCGTTGGCCAGCGCAGACGGCTGCCCTCGTGGTACCACGAGCACTGACGGTTTCTTGCCTGCCTGCCTGCCTGCCTGCCTGCCTGCCTGCCTGCCTGCCTGCCTGCCTGCCTGCCTGCCTGCCTGCCTGCCTCTCAGGTTCGGGCCGGCACTGGAGATCCTGGCGGCACAGATATTGCGATCGTCTTCCTTCTGTGAAAACCTGATCTTCCTCCAGTCTCTCGATTCTACCGCCCGAACCGAAGATGTGCGTGACCCCATCAGCCACCAGCCACCACCAGCCACTACGACATCGTGTGCTCCTTTTGTGGACCCCACGATCTCGTGTAACGCGCTAACGCCTGACACACGCACACGCACACGCACACACATAGGGAGAAACCGAGCAGGATGCATTCCTGCGCAAGTGCAGAGATCTGATCATTCGCGCAGTCGAGTTCTTCCCCCGCCGCCTGCTGCAGTCCTTTGCCTCGTCCTTTGCCACCGCGAGCGCCAAATTCCTGGCCAAACTCGGCGCCGACGCTCCCCCCTATAACGTACCTCCTATTCCCTCCCTCTACTACATACACACACCCCTCTCTGCTGCTGCTGCTGCGGTGTCAAGGAAGGAAGGAAGGAAGGAAGGAAGGAAGGAAGGAAGGAAGGAAGGAAGGAAGGAAGGAAGGAAGGAAGGAGGCGTCTGGCACGCCGGCATGCTGCGACTTCTCATCGTGGAACCCATTTGCCCGTTTACCAGTCCAGAGAATGGGTCGGGCTGGCGAAGGACCTGGGCGGGCTGGCGACCATTATGGGAGGCCTCAACAGCCACTTCCTCTCCCATCGGGTACACACGCACCATTCGCCACCCTAATCCCTCCCAATCCCACTGCCAACGGCCGCCAGCTTAACGCGCCCTCCTCCCCTCCCCCATCGGCCATATATGTTTCTGTCTGTTTTTTTTTAACAAATAGGAAACGACGGCGGGCGTGTTGGGACTCATGAGCCAGTTCCGGGAACTGCTGGCAGCCATCGTGCAGCGCTCCCTCCACAAGCAGGGCGCCCACTTTGCCGACCTCCTCGCACAGACCTTTGCCGCCCTGGCCGCCCTCATGCCCTGGGTAGCCACAATGCCGCCTTTTTTCCTTTTTTTTATTTTCCTTTTCTTTATATTTTTCTATATTTTTAGGTCTCGTTGCTCACCACGCGAGTGCCATGCCGTGCGACCGTCTCCTCCACGTGGCAGGTGGAGGTGCAGATTGGGACCCATTTGGACACAGACAGCGAGCAGAGCCAGCTGGCCAGGCGTCAGGCCGTGCTGCAGACGCTCGCGCCCTCCCTCGACGTCGTCGCTGGCCTCCTGTCCGTGGGGGTAGGAACACGCCCGCCCCCGGATCCCTCCTTTCCCTCTCCCTCCCCCCCATGGGGGTACCCAGTACTCACACTCACCTCTCTTGCTGGGCGGCGGCGGCGGTGGCGGCGTTGGTGGCGGTGCGGCTCCGAAGGCCAGCGAGCCAGATGTGGAAGCCGCGTTGGAGTTCTTCGAGTCGGTGAGCCTGGCGGTGCGGGTCCCGCAGCTGGGCCAGATACCCGGCGTGCAGTGGCTCATGGCCAACGTGCGCTCTGTGACCGACCCGCTCAGTCCGCCCCTGCACTCCCGCCTCTACACCGCCCTCGCCTGCATTCTGCTCCTCCCCTACAAGCTGCCCTCGAGCACGCTCCCGCTCAAGGCCAAACAGGTACCCGTATCCGTAGCACGCACCGCACGCACCGCACGCACTGCACGCGCCGCACGCGCCGCACGCACGCACGCACGGGCCCGGCAGATCTCTTACCCTCCTCCTCCTCCTCGCTCCTGTTCCTCTTTCCCTCTTTTATTCCTTTGGCTTGTGGGCCACCGCCGCCACCGCCACCACCAGCAGGACGAGCAGCACTGGGGCGAACGCACGGCGGCGTTCGAGGCACTGGTGAAGCCGCTGGCCGAGCCGCTGGCGCAGGCGGGCGGTGATGCGCAGCAGCTGTCCCGCTCCGATTCGGCGGGCCGCGTGAGCAAGGCGCTCCGGGCGTTGACGGGCATCGCGACGCGCGTGGGCGAGCGAGGCGGGAAGGAGTCGAAGCAGATTCTGGTGCGCGGGCTCGAGGGAGCCATCCGCCTGGGGGTGCCACTGCTGCGTGCCTATCTCCCGCACCGCCAGATGGCGGTCGTGGAGGCCATCACGCAACTCTTCATCGCCCTCTTCGACGCCTTCAAGGCCCATCTGGGCCTCTCCTTCATCCAGGAAACCATGATGTGCGCTCTCCCCCGCCCTACGCCACCCCTCCGCCTCCTCCTCATCGTCGTCGTCGTTTGTTGGTTGTTGCCGCGGCGGCGTTGCTGGAGCTCTCTCTCTCTCTCTCTCTCCCCCCCCTCCCTCTCGTATGGCTGGTGCTCACCTGTTACGCGTCTCCTCCCCTCTCAACCACCATTTCTATATATATGTGTGGCATACATGATGGCATGCAATATACAAAAGGGCGTTCATCGGGGTGCTGGGCGGCGAGATGGAGCAGTTGCGTTCAACCTTCACTAGCGCCGACGCAGCCGCTGCAGCTGTATCGGGCCGTTTCCTGCAGCTCATCCTGCACATCGTGCGCGACGCTTCACCTCAGCTCCACGGCCTGGTGTCCGACATCCGGCAGCTCCTCTTCGCGCTGCCGCACAGCCAGCTTCACGAGGAGGTCGCCGGTACGTGCAACCCAACAGCCTTTTGGCGAATACTGGGTGGCGCGCTACTACAACCCTCAAGGGCTTCTACCGCTACCGTAACGATCATAACAACAACAACAACAACAACAACTCCAACAGGGCAATACTACGAGGTCGTGTATGAGCTGGTGCTCAAGCACTGGAACACGACGGACAGCAGCAAGGGCCAGTCCGTGCTCGTGCCTTCCATCCAGTACGCGCGCCCCTCCCCCGCCAAATCCTACTCGTCCTCTTGCCTCGTCTCCTCCGCCAGCTTTCTCCACGTGCATGTGCTGCTGGTCGCGGTCGTGGTGGGAGTGGTCGTGGTCGTGGTCGTGGTGGTGGGATGACCTCTCTCTCTCTCTCTCCGTTGATGACTTCTGCTCGCCTTTCTCCGGCAGGACGTTTTGCGAGGCCCTGGGTGCCCAGCAGGGTGCGGGCATGGACGTGACGGTGGTGGTGCAGATCCTGAAGTGGCTGCGCGACTTGGGCAAGCGAGTGAAGCTCTTCGAGCGCCCCGAGTTCGTCCAGAGCGGCCTACGGTGGCGCCTCACGGGCCTTCTGCTGAATCTGGCCGCAGCCGTGACAGACGGTGCGGCCGCCCTCGCCGAGGAAGCCGGAGACGTCCTGTATGACGTGGCCCTGGTGGACTTTGGCAGCTTCTTCCGCGAGGTGTTGCCCGCGTGGATCGACCAGCGGCCCGGACTCTCCATCGACCAGAAGCGCCACCTGCTGGCCCTCTTTCCGCCCGACACCGACATGACCTCCTTCCTCACGCACCTGCGCGACGTCGCCAGCGACATCGCCTTCTTCCACCTCCTCAACTCTCCGCCGCCGACGCAGGGCCTGCTCGTGGCCACCACCACCTCCACCACCGCCTCCTCCTCCTCCTAGGGGGAGGCCTCCTCCTCCTGTTTTTACCCACAGCCCAACGTCAACGAATAGGAAGGGAGGGAGAAATAGCTACCTGTGGTACATTTTGTTGGTTGTGGCTGTTGTTCGATGAGGGCGGCGAGGGGTGGAGGTCCACTCACGAGGAGTGCAGTAGCTGGAGGGCGTGCGCTGATGCGGCCGCCACAGCGCGGTTCGTCGACGTGGTCAGGGCCCGCAGCTTCTCCTCGCCTCCCGCAGCTTCGATGGCTGGCCGATTCTCTGCGCAAGACAAGAAGAGGCATAGCAGGGATGAGGGAGAGGATGCTGCTGCTGCTGCTGGAATGGTGGCGGGTGGCGGGTGGCGGGTGGCGGGTGGCGGGTGGCGGGTGGCGGGTGGCGGGTGGCGGGTGGCGGGTGGCGGGTGGCGGGTGGCGGGTGGCGGGTGGCGGGTGGCGGGTGGCGGGTGGCGGGTGGCGGGTGGCGGGTGGCGGGTGGCGAGGAGGGAACCAACCAGGCTTCTTCAGGAGCAGGAGGAGCGACTTGAGGGCCAGGGACTGAATGGCCAGCTTGGGGTGAGAGGCATGCCGGATGATGGCCGAAAGCCCCAGCTCGACCAGGTCTCTCTGGCACCCTTCTGCCACACGTTAACGGAGGGGAAGAGGAGAGGACAAAAGACGCCCCGCGTCAGCATCATTAGCCACACACACACACACACACACACACACACGCTGTGTCGTGTGTCGTGCTACGCGCACACCGTAGTCGACCTCGCCACCACAGTGAAGGTGGCTTTTCTCTCGCGCGCACGCGCACGCGCACGCACACACACACGCGCGCGCACACGCATGCGTGTGGATCCGCCAGGACAACCTCCAGCACACCACTCGTTCGGGGGGGGGGGTTACCGTCCCCGGCAAAATGGGCGAGGGCGCCGACGACGCATTCGAGGACGGGTTCCGGGGCGGCGCGCTCGAAGGCCGTCAGAAGAGCAGCCAGGCCCTCCTCCTCCCGGCATGCCGCTCGGCATCGCTCTGCAGCCAAGCAGGAGGAGCACCGGCCCACCACCACCACCACCAGCAGCAGCCACCCATTCATTCATGTCAGAGAACTGCGGCGAGGAGCGCCTGAGCGCGCATGCACACGTTCGTGGCAAGTGGTGGCTGCGCGAGGGAGGGAGAAAAGAGACCGTTGTCGGCGAGATTGGCCAGGGTGAGGAGGGCGTGCTCGCGCATGTCATCGTGCGGTGAGTCCACGAAGCTTGCCAAGTGCGCCACGGCCTCCGTCGCAGCGAACCTGCAACCCACGACCACGACCACGACCACGACCACGACCACGACCACGACCACGACCACGACCACGACAGATGAGCGTGGTTGTTGTTGGTGGTGGTGGCTGGTGGGTGCGGCGGCGGCGGCGCAGCCAGGGAGGGAGGGTCGACAGTAGAATGGGGGGGTAGGAGAGGGTGTGCGCACCGTTCTTTGAGGTCGCGCTGGCCGGAGAGGATGGCACAGAGGTGGAGGCTGTGCCGCTGCACGTCCTCGTGGTTGGACGTGAGGGTGTCCTCGGCCATGTGCTCGATTATGCCGGCCTTGCCGATGGCCTCCCGTATTTCCTCTGCGTGAACGCGATCACGCATCAGCATCAGCATCAGCATCAGCAGCGTGATGCCACCAGCCAGCCAGCAGGGTGGTGATGGTGTGGCGGGTGGCCGTGGCCGGTGGGCGTTTCAGCCCTCTGGAGCTCACTTGCCAGCGGGGGAGGGGGGAAGGGGTGGGTACCTCCCTCGCCAGCGAGGGCTACGAGGGCGAGGAGGCCGTAGAGCTGCAGGTCGTCGTTGGTGGCATCGGAGGCGAGGGCCTGGAAGAGCCGCGGCAGCCCCTGCAGCCCCAAAAACTCACCTCGCCTCGCCTCTGTTCCATATCCCGCCGCCGCCAGCACATCATAATGATTAGAAATCCTTTTTTTTTTCAAAACAAAACAAAAAAATCAGGCCCTCCATTGGTGGGGTTAGGGTTGGGTACCGCTCTGCAGGATGTGTGAGAGGCACTTGACGAGCTCCACCTTGACGTCGGCAAATCCCGTGATGAGGAACGGCACGATGTTGGTGAGGCGCCCCGATGGAAACTCACGAGCAGCCCGGCCCGGACCCTTGCCTACACATGAGATAGATAGGTAGATAGGTAGATAGGTAGGTAGATGGTGTGCCCCGCCACCCCTCGCGTGAGCCAAGTTGGCACCCGGACGAGGGATCCTCCGCTGCTGGTGGCCGGTGGATGGTGGCCGGTGGTGGTGGCCGGTGGTGGCCGGGTGGTGGCTTGTGCGGGTGGTGGGGAGGCGCGCTGGGCTGCCGCTCCAAGGGAGGCGGAGGTGGGTGGGCGGTGTACCGAGGTCGAGGACAAAGTGTGCGAGGGAGGAGGTGGTGTTGAGGAGCACCTCCCGATTGTCGGCCCACAGGGGATCGGCGTAGACGCCCACCAGCGCCTCCACCACCCCCGACTCTTCCATCTCTGCACGCAAGGCGGCTGCACGCGCACCCCCCCCCGCCCACCAACAACGATCATCAACAACGATCTTCTCCCTCATCAATAACATCAACGACAACGACAACGACAACGACAACGACAACGACAACGACAACTACTACTACTACTACTATCATCAAACAAACAACCTCCAATATATAAAAATAATAACAGAACAACAACGGCCAATCGAGAGGCGCAGCTGCGGTAAGGGGCGGGAGGGAGATGTGGCGGCGGCGGGTGGTGGTGGGTGGGTGGGTGGGTGGGTGGGTGGGTGGCGTACGCCGGGAGGAGAACTTGGCCACGGACTGGAGGGCCTGCAGCTTGAGCAGGGGGCTCTTGCTCTGGATGAGGGGCACGAGGCGCCGCAGCACGCCCACCCTCTTGATGATAAGCTCCATTTTATCTACCGCCACAGCAAACCGTTCATGAATGAGTCCAACAAAAACGCATGCACCCGACACACGAGCCGGGGGTTCGCGGGGCGGGAGTTTGTACCGTTGTTGGCGAGCACGGCGAGCACTTCAAGCACGCGCAGCTGTATGCCGGGATTGGGGGAACCCAGCAGCTTGATGAGGGGCTTCACCCCGTCCGCCCGGTAGAAGTGCACCTGGTTGCCCTCGTACCCCAGCACTAGCCCGAGAGCCACCAGCGCCTGGCCCACCAGCCACCACCACCATCAGCCACGAGGCCGGAGTGCCTGGGCCAGGCGCTGGTGCTATGCTATGCTTTGCCACAGGCGCGCGCGCGCGCGGCACGGGAAGAGGAGGAGGAGGAGGAGGAGGGCTCTCTCTCTAACCTGCATCTGGAGGAGCTCGTTGTTGGGGTGGGCAAGCAACCGGACCAACGAATCGACGGCCCCCAGCTCCCCGACCGCTTCGATATTTTCCACTGCCCCGCCGCAGCCGCCGCCCGAATTCAACCACCCACGCAGCCAACGAAACGACACGATACGACACGACACGACCAACGACACGACACGGGGCGTACAGGTGCGGGACAGGCGGGCGAGAGCGTGCAGTGCCTGCAGGAGGATTGAGGCCGTGGGCTCGCTCGAGGCCAGGATGGCGGCCATCGATGCGAGCCCGCCCTTCTCCGCGATCTTGGTCACGCAGTAGTCTGGCCACGCGACGAACGTCGCACGCACACGCGCCACCGCATACGCACACGTCACACACACACCACCGCACACGACAATTTGGTAACATGAGAGGAAGCCGGCGGCGGCGGCGGCGGCGGCGGCGACGGCAGCAGCAAGCAGCGAGGAACAGATGGGGGGGGGAAGAAGAGAGAGGGTTGAGGAACCGTCTTCGGCAAGCGAGGCAAGGGAGCGAAGGGCCTGTTCGCGAAGCACCTCCTCTGCGGCAGAGCACAGCCGCAGCAGCCGCGGCAGCAGCTCGCCCGACTCGACCATGGCCTCCCTGTTTCCTTCTGCCTTCCGCGCATGCGACACACACGCGACACACACACAGGAAAGTGAGGGAGAGCGGCCAAGTTAGAGCGGGGGTGGGGGGCTCAGCCTGGACCGGACCGGGGAAAAGAGGGTTAGGGAGGGAGAGAGGAAGGCGCGGCAAACCTTCGGTGGCAAAGGTGCTGATGGCCTTGACCGCCTTGAGCTGGAACTGCGGATTGGCGGAGTTAATCATGTCGGCAATGCGGTCCACCACCGTGTGCCTCTTCTCCGCCACGATCTCCCGCGCTGGGGTTTACGTAATAGAAAAATTGTGAATAAGATAGCAAACGCAACCCCCCGTTCTTAAAGTACTTTCTATTTTTATTTATTTATTTACTATTTACTACTTACTACTTATTTATTATTAATAGGCGTATACAATAAATAATAATAACAACAACAACGAATAACAAATAAAATAATACTTATCATCATGCGTTTGGGGAGTGTACCGGTCTGTTCCGAGAGCGCGCCGCCATTGCCGCCCTCCTGCTGGCCTACTGTTCGACCACGCGCTGCGGATGATCACCGACCCCGCCCCAACGGTTGGTGTAGTAGCCCGCCAACGTGAGCAACAAACATGTCTTCCTCCCAGCCGCCATCGGCATGGAGCAACGACAGCGAGGTACCTCGCTGCTGGTGGGCAGAGGAACCGCCGCTGCTGGTGGCGGCGGCGGCGGCGGCGGCGGGGGAGGCCTTGGGGTCGTAGCGGAGGAGTTCGTGTAGGGGCTGGCTGAGAATCTTAACGATCACCGCAAACGAGGGGCGACTCTTCACCGAATCGTGCCAGCACGCCTGCATGAGCCGCCCCAGCACAAACGGACACAGAGGAACGGGAGGCCTGCGTGCACAACGCACCACACGCACCACACGCACCACACGCACCACACGCATGAGGGAGGGTCAGCCGGCCACGTGCCTCTGTATGTCCGCCCGTGACTTCGCCAGCCAAGTCATGGGGAGTGGGAATGCGATGCGATGCGTGCGATGGGGTAAGGGTACCGTTGATAGTGGATGACGGCTTCCTTGATCTGGTGGGGCTGAAGACCGGCGAAAGGCTGGGCGCGGGTAAAGAGCTCCCACAGCAAGATGCCGTAGCTGCCGTGCGACCGTGTCGTTGTAGCCGAGTTGAAGTGGGGAGGAAGTGTGGATGGGGGGTGGGGGGGGTAGAGTTACCTGTAGACGTCGGCCTGGGGGGAGGGGGGCTGCCCGGCGAGCACTTCGGGGGCCACGTAGCAGCTGGAGACGGCAGCGGGCGAGGAGGAGAGGGCGAGGAGCTTGGCGGGGAGGAGGCCGTAGTCGGTGACGTGGGGACTCCCGTCCCGGTCCAGCAGCACGTCCCGGCTCTTGAGGGACCCGTGCACCACTCCGTGCGCGTGCAGGTACTCCAACGCTTGCGCGATCTGCAGCGCCATCTTCACCGGCCACTCCTGCCCCACCACATTCCCCTGCGCACACAACACAACACAACAAGGCGGGCCGGGCCACACACACACACCACACACACACACACACACAGGTGGGAGAGAATCAGCTCTGGCCTCTGCCGCTGGCCTCCCCCTGCTGGCGTTGCTTGGCTGCGGCGGCGGCGGCGGCGGCGGCTGGTGGTGGTGGTGGTGGTGGTGGGGCGGAGCGGGGAGGTACGGAGTTGCGCAGGTAGCCGTAGAGGTTGGCGCCTTCGATCCACTCGGTCACGCTGCAGATCTCCGTGTCCACGCACAGAGCCACAAACTCCACCAGGTTGCCGTGCTTGAGCAAGCTGCACCGCCCGTTTGAGTCAAAACACAAAACACAAAACAAACAGAAACGTTTAAAGAGGAATGGCACGCCATGTGCGCACGCGTACCTCAGTTGGGGTGCTTCGTCCCGCAGTTTCTTGACCAGGGCCTCGGAGAAGGTGGGGCAGTGAAACTTCTTGATGGCCACCTGCCAAGCCATGAAACGAAATGAAACGGAACGCGAATCGAACGAGCAAAAATGGAGCCAGCACAAAATCAAAAGAGGAGCCGTGGGGCGGCGGCGGCGGCGGCGGCAGCGCACCTGGCGCGAGTTGAGGATGCCTCGATGGGTGACGCCCACAGAGCCCAGGCCCAGCTTCTGCCCGATCTGCAGGTCCTCGTAGCGGCAGTAGAAGGGCTGCAGATCTGCGTGCGGCGTGTGATCGGCGGACAGTTATTCGTTTTGTGTGAGAGGATGGGAGGATCACCACCACGCCGCAGCTCTATCAGGCGTTGGCGTCATCGTGCGTGCTTGTGCGTGCGTGCGTGCGTGCGTTGAGGCGGGATCAGAGGGGCGCACTTGCGAGGAGGGCGTCGTCGCGGGAGCTGCGCGAGAGGCGGTCGGCCTTCTCCCCGACTTGAGCGGCGTGCGCCTGCTGCTGCTGCTGCTGCTGGTGCTGCTGGGCCGCTTCCTCTTCGTCGGACTGCTTCCGCTTCTGTTCGGCCAGGAGGCGCTGTTGCTGCTGCTGCTGCTGCTGCTGCTGCTGCACCTCGTGCCGCAGCCGCTCGGCTTCCTCGTGGGCCTTTCGCCGCTGTTCCTGGAGAGCTCGCACCTCGTCCTCGTACCGCTTCCTCTCCTCCTCGAGGCGGCGGGCCTGCTCGTCGCGCAGCTTCTGCATGGTCAGGCGCTTCTCGAGTTCCCGCTGCGCGAGAAGCTGTTGGCGCTCCACCTCCAGTTGCCGCAGCTTCGCTCGCTCCTCCTCGATCTTCTGCTGCCGCTCCCTCTCCTCGTCCGCGAAACTTGTTTCCAACACTGCGCTCCCCCCCCCACCCGTACATGCGTACCGTGCGGGGCCACATGGAAAAAAAAGGTCAGTGGCGCCAATGCCCCCCCCCGCGCACCGCCACTTAGGCAGACAAGGAGAGGTTTGGGGGGGCTACCGTTCAGAGTCTTCTCCAGCTCGGCAAAGTCCTGGATCTGAGACTTGCGCACCGAGCTGCGCATGGCGGCTACTGACAGTTGCTGCTGCGGTACTGGTGGTGGCACTGCCGCCGTCGCCGCCGCCGCCGCCGCTGCTGCACGAGAGGTCTCTCGCAGTAAGCCGTGACAGCCACGTCGCCGCAGAGAATGTGAAAGGGCAGCGGGGGGAGGGTGGTGGGGTACGCGTGGGGGCCGAGGACTTGTTTTCGATGATCTGATCGAGCAGGTTGAAGATCGTGTCGTCCTGCGGTTCGGTCCTGATCGTGGGAATGTTCGTTCGCTCTTCTGCCTCCAGCCCAACAACAACAACCCGTTCGGGTAAGACACCCACCCTAAAATCAACACACACACACACACACACACACAACACACACACACACACACACAACACGCACGCACACACACAAGAGAGAGGAGCGCGCGCGCGCAGAGACAGCGGAACGGGGGGGGGTACCGAGGCGCCGTATGGTGCCGCCCGTCTGAACCAGGCGCGTAGACACCGAGGAGGAGGAGGAAGAAGAAGAAGAAGGGTCGTTGGGCGCATTGAGCATGGAGTAGAACATCTCCAGATAATTGCTGCCACCGGCCGCTGCGGCCGGCTGCCTGTCTGTGTGGTCTTCAATGCGAAGGACCGCGCCACCCGACCGACCAACGGTCAGTATGTATGTCGGCAGGGAATAGCAGCAGTGGCGAGCGGCGGCTAAGCCGCGGGAGGGCGAATGTAGCACGCGGGGCTTGTCCAGGAGGTGAGTACCGTCGGTGGCGGAGGCGACGCTCGCCCGCGACGAGGCCGTCGACGAGAGGCCGCTCCCCAGGCTGGGGTCTTCGTTGTCCGCGGCAGAGAGAGGAGCGCCTGTCGGCTCACCCGCCCGCCCATCCATATATGAGAGCTCTGCCAGGGGTATAACCGGTGGCCAGTGCAGAGAAATATATATAAAAAAATTGAAACGAGAAGAGATGGAGAAGAAGGTAGCAAGGTAGGTAGAGAGGAAAGACGACGCAGTGGAGAGCTGCGAAGCGTACATACCGTCTTGATCAAGGAACTCCAGAATGTTATCCAGCTGGTCGTTGGCCCTCTTCGACGCCTCCAGGCTTCCATCTGCACCGCCGCCGCCACATTGGGAGGGGCATCAGCTATCATTTAAAGCCACGTGCATCATGTGGATCACTATATCCCCTCGTCCGGCTGAAAGTGATGATGATGATGCTGATTGATGATGATGATGATGATGATGTGTGTGAGTGTGTGTAAGAGAGAGGTTTGCGCCAAGCACCGTCAGCATCGCTGCCGGCGCTGTGCGTGTGGGCGTGAGTCGCCGGGCCGCGCTTGGCGTCTCCGGCAGCGTGGTGAGTCTCGTCCTCGTCTTCGAGGCCGAGGAGTTCCTCCAGCATCTGCCCTTTCCCCGTCGAAGGTACCACCGTCATGTGTGGTGCGTGGAAGTGCTCGCCCCCACCTGGTATCCGCCCCCACATACATGTGCTGGCGCCATCAGAAAAAAGGGGGGGGGACACCACCGCTAGATAGATTGACTGTGAGGATACGTGGTAGTATCCTCGACCAGGACGAGGGCGGAGCTACCAGCCACCAGCAGCAGCAGCAGCAGCCACCACCACCACCAGCCACCACGTACCTGAGAAGTTCCTGGGAGAGGGGTCGATACGCGAGGATCCCGGGCTGGTACCGACAGTGGCCAGGACTCCGGACGTCTTTGCCTTTCGAAGCTCCGCCAACGAATCCTGTGCGTTCGCATAGCGCCGTGTATTGTCAAAATCCGGACGCCTCGCAAGAACGGCACACGGCACACGGCACACGGCACATGGTCAAGTGGCACCTTGTCCTTCCAGATCCCCTTAGCGGCAAGCTTGGTGGCCTCCGATCGTTCCTGTGCGACAGAATGCCGCACGGCACACGGCACACACGGCACACGTGTGAGCCTCTGTTAGGCGGATTTCCATCGAACGGAAGAATGGAGCAAGACGGAAATCGCTTTCGGCGGGCGGTGGAGAGAAGGGGCCAAAGGGATCCAAACCTCTCGGGTGATGGGCTTCCAATCGAGGTAGCTCAGCTTGGGCAGTTCGTGGGCGATGAATTCCCTGAAGGAAGGGAAAGATAGACAGAGAGACAGATAAATAGAGATAAAAGGATCAAACAAGGTCATTTGGGAGGGAGTGGGGAAGCGGCAGCGGCAGCTTACCGGAAGTAGGGGATCGACTGCTCGCAGGCATTGCCCTCAAACGATAGCCAGTTGAGTTTGGGGAGGGTCTTGAGGAAGCGAAAGCTGCGCCAGAACTGCGACAGCGAGAAGTCGATGTTGTTGCTCCCCAGGTCGAGCACTCGCAGCGCCTTGCACTTGGCGATTTGATCGAAGCCGGCTGGACGGGCCGACCGGCAGTGCAACGCAGGGAGAAGGAGGAGAACGTAAATCGGGAGAACGCCCGCACGCACGCATGCAGACACACAGAGACGCAGACAGGCCCACGATGGGGAGCAGCAGTAGCAGCAGCAGCAGTGGGCGGGAGGCGGGTACCAGTGAGCTTGTTGCCCGAGAGGTTGAGGTTGACCAGCTTGCGGAGGTCACCCATGTCATTCAAGTAGTTGAGGCGGTTGTCGGCGAGAGAGAGAGTGACGAGGGAGGCTAGGCCCTTGAACTGGATGTCGCACAACGCGTTGCGGTCGATGATGAGTCGCTTGAGCTTGCTCAAATGTTCGAAGGAATTCGAGCAGTCCACGAGCGAGTTGGAGGTGAAGTCGATCCTGGCGTGTGTGTCAACACAGACATGCACAGAAGCGAGGTGGTGAGCACAAAGACTCGCCTGGCGCTCTCACTACAACGACCACGACGACGTCGTGTGGGCAGGTGCAGCTCCCCCCCCCAAACAAATCACAAGAAGCAAATAAAGAAAAAGAATAAAGAATAAAGGGTCGCCGCACTCCTTGAAGACATTGGAAGCGTTGAGGAGGAAGTCGGCCGTCTCGAGCTGGAACTCGGTGGAGCCAAAGTCGAGCACAAGCGGGTAGGTGGGCTTGGGACCAACGAGCTGCTTGAGCTCCTTCATTTCGATTCGCGTGTACACTTCCCCTTTGGGCAACTTGGGGAGCTGCGCCTTGCCGCCTTTGCCCTTCTTTTTGGTGGGCTCTTCAGGCAGCTTGAGTGCGCCTTTGGTGGCCATCTTTCCTGACCCTCCACTCGTCGAGTCTTTTTCTTCCATTATTTCCGCGTCATTTCTTCTTCCCTGGTGCGTTGCGGGGCAGCGACCAAATAAGCCCAGAAAGGAAGACCACCCCCCCCCCAGCCACAACAAGGCAACCACTTGGCTCAGAGAAGGAGAAGAAGAAAGAACGCTTGAAGGCGTGAAAGTAACAACCGCCTTCGCCACAGGTATGTATGAATACACGCTCACAAGGTCCCTGACGGTCTCGCGCCAGCCACGGCATCGATCCGAAGTTTTGCCCCCCCCCCATCGTTACCTTTCCCATCAAATTGGAAGGAGGTGGCCACAGTTTGGGCGAAGTTCGGAAGATGCTTTGATGTGGGCGAGTGATTTAGGGTTTCTTTTTCCATTGTTTTTTTGTCAGATGCATCTTGCTTTCTCCCCCCCTTTTTCGGTGGGTCTGGACGGCACTCAGTAACAACACCAGGGCGAATTCCAACACCAGCCACAGGGGCGATGGCGTCGTCCATGGTGTGCGTGACCAACCACAACCACAAGCAGCAGAGTGACACTCTTCGCCGGGGCCACATCCTGCTCCAGACTCAAAACCAAAACGAGGTGAGTGGCTTGAAGAGCAGCCCTTTGCTCCCCTCTCCCCTCTTCGGTACCCGTACTACACGGTGTGCAGCCACCAGCCACCGGCAGCGAGGGACAGGCCTAAATAAGAGGAGAGAAAGACTGCATCTGCATCGCCTGATCGTAGGTGGGCAGCGGCTTCGACTTGTAGAAGAGCGCCTGCGAGTTGATGGGTGAGCAGAGTGCAACCAGGGACTCATAGAGAGAGAGAGTAGAGAGAACCCGTGACTGCTGCTCGAGACTGACATGAATGGGGTGGCGCCGGCGTTTGGTGTGTTTGCTTGGGGGTTGTGCCAGGTGTTCCTGGAGCTGGTGGACACAGAACGCACGTACGTGCGGGATCTGGGCATTCTGGTAAATGGCCTTCTGGTGCCCCTCCGCCGTTCTCTCCGCGAGTCTCAAGACAGTGCGTGCTGCTTTCTCCCTCCCTCCCTCCGCGCGTGGCAGCCCCTGCATCATGACCTGACCACGTGTGTGCCGCGGGCGGGCGGGCGGGCGGGCGGGCGATCAGACTCCGAGCGCGAGCCGATATTGTCGGAGGAGCAGATCAGGGCGCTGTTCATGAATGTGGAGGATCTCCTCAAGCATCACAAGGGCCTGCTCCACCGCGTCGAGTGGATTATGCTGTGGTCCGGTACGTATTGCATGGTTTATTTCACACCTATGTATGGGTGATTTTTTTTTTTTTGGTTGGCAGTCGCCCTCCTCTGCAAATGTGTGTCGTGCCGTGTGTGTTTTGCGAGCCTGACACGCTAACGTGCTCTCTGCCGGTCGCGGGTTGCACGGGTGGGCCGCTGCCGCATCATGTTCAGGACCCTACACGAAGGCGTCGACTCTGGGGAATCTGTTCCTGCAGGAATGCCAGTTCTTCCAGGACTACACGCCCTTCCTTGAGGGATACAACAATGCGCTCACCCTCTGCGAGACGCTCAAGGCCACCAACCCGGCCTTTGCCAGCCTCCTGACTGAATTCGACGCCACTCGCCATCGCAACGGCGAAATGGCCTTTGAGAGCATCCTCATCACCCCCGCCCAACGGTGCGGCCAACACCACCTCCTCTACCTCCAAACGCGCTCCCCAAACATTCTCCAAACACCCTCTGATACCTGATACCTCCTTGATCACTCTTTTCTCTGGCTCAGGATCCCGCGATATGAGCTCATGTTCCGCGAACTGTCGCGGCACCTCGCCGACAACCGCGAGGTAAGTCAAGAGAACCAAGAAAGAAGGAAAGAGCAAACGAACGAACGAACGAACGAAAAGGCTCACCACTCAGCGCTTTGGTGGTCGCGGTCGCGGTCGCGTGCAGGTGCGAGATGCGCAGAACTACGTATCCAAGACCATGCGACTGCTCGAAGAGGCCTCGTCGGCTGCGGCGGCGGCGGCGGCCTCGTCGGCTGCTGTACCTTCCCGATCCGCCACTCAATCTTTCCGCGCCAAACCGCCACTCTGTACCTCCCTCCTCCTCCTCCTCGCGGCCACGCTCAGCGCACTGACTAGCTCCCTACGGCGACCTCCTCACAGCCCAAAAAGACAAAGAAGAGATGGCCCAGCGACGGCGCTCCCTTTCTCTCGCCAACGCTTCTTCGTCTTCTTTCATGAAGAAGATGCGGTACGTGGTGGCGTGTGTGGTCGTCTCCCCATAGGGCGCAGAATTGACCGAAGGGGGGGGGGTTTACGCACACCACGCACCGCGCGCATACGGCCATGTCGACAACACGACACACAGGCGGAAGAGTGCGCAGATATCTTCGGTGCTCATATCCTCCTCCTCCTCCTCTTCCTCCTCCACTGCGTCTTCTCTTTCGTCGTTCCCTTCCTCGTCGCCTTCTCCTTCCCATCCATCCTCGACGTCGTCTGTCGCATCACCGGTGGCGCCTTCTCTGGCGCTGGCACTCTCGAATTCGGATTCGCAGGTGCCCATGATGAAGGCGGGCACAGTCTCGCCCCCTTACTCTCCATGCGGGAGCGACAGCTCTCCGCGCTCTCCCACCTCCTCGTCGGAGTTTGCCGCCGTGGCAGCTGCTACTGCTACTGCTGCTGCTGCTCCCGAGGAAGACCCCTCGTCATCGTCCCTTTCTCTTTCCTCATCGTCGGGCGGGCGGCCCACGCGGCCATCCCTCTTCAAGAACTTCTCCCGCAAACTCCGCCGCAAGGACAGCGACGAGGCAGACCTGGGCGGCCTGCCCCCCGCTTCGTCCTCCTCAGTGCCAGCGTCGAGCGGCGGCGGCGGCAGTCCACCCGTCGCCGACCATGCGGCAGGTGCAACCAACCCCAACAAGAAGAACCGCAGCTGGCGCACCCTGACCAAGCCCAAGGAGTCCTGAGGCCGCCGCGTGCCACACACCAACAACACAAACAACCACCAACAGGCGGCCGATGGCCTTCACCAATTTTGGGAGGGGTCCCCTCTGGGGATGGGTGGTGATGTGCCAGCAGAACAAAAAATAAAAAATATATTTTCTATTTTCTATTTTAAGAAGGCGGAAAACAGTGGATCGTTGTTTTTCCCTTTGCCCCCCTTCCGGATCTGACAAGGAAAACAAAAACACACGTTCGCGTTTCCATCTTGGCGCCAGGAGAGAGCAACATGGCGGATCCGCTTCAGTTGTTGCGCGAGTTTACGATCAGCAAGCGTCCAGTTTTGCTGGAAGGAGACGCCTTGGTGTTCGGAGACATGCGGTTCCCACGAAGCACCGAGACATCGTTTCGATCGTTGAAGGGGGCGGGAGCGCGCTACACGCTGGAGGCGTGTTGGTTCATGCTGCAGCACCAGGACACCAAGTTCGCGGACTACCTCGTGGAGTGCTCCAAACATCGCTTCCCCAAGGTGTCGCTTGTGGACAGGAAGGAACTCGTGTCCTACCTCACGGGCAAGATCGATTCCTCCCCATACATCTCTCTCATCTCTCCTGCCCTCATTAGCACCACACCCGCCCCTATACCTTCCTCCCTCGCATCGTCCTACCTCGCGCCCTTTCCTCATCAGCCACCGCATGATGCCGGTGCACCAGCCTACTCGCCCTTCGGCGCGGAGGGCAAGCGGACTGCGGGCGACGCACAACTCGATAGCCACCACCTGCAGCAGCAGCAGCACGAGTCCTTGGGGTCTGTGGCCAAGAAGGCGCGGCTAGAACCGCAGGATATCGAGCTCGACGACCGCCTCAAGGAGTCCAAGCGACTTGTGGCACACCGACTTGAGCAGCCCAAGGGCGTCAAGGCTGCCTCCTCAGCGTCGTCGGCTGCCTCAGCTACCACCACCGACGCCTTACCGTACGCGCCCCTCTCCCGCAGCTGCACCTGCTGGTTTCCTCCGCCCACCGGCGGCGGCAGCAGCAGCGGCGATGGGAATTGACGACGATGATGGTGGGAAATGTGCGCGTACAGGGCGGGCCTGTCAAAGGAGCAGATGGAAGCGCTGCGTCTCAAGAGGAGGAAGAAGAAGCTCACCTCGATTCAATCGGAGGACATCCCTGAGCGCATTTCCAGCACCCGGGTACTTACCACCACTACTCCACACGACTGGCATCATCTCCCGCCCCGAAAAAGGGACGTGCGCGGTTGTTTCCTGTTCGCTCACACGGCGGCCACCTTTCTCGCCTCCAGGACAAGCCTAGTTACGTGGAAGCTGACGCACTCGTCACAGCAGACATTATCAATCGCGAGCGACAACTTCGCACCCGTATCAGCGTTCTGCACAGCGACACCAAGGTAGGTCGCATTGGTCTGCCACTTCCTCTTCCCTGCCGCCCCCCCCCCAAAGGAAGGGAACGACGGCATAGGGGCGAGTGTGCGTGAGATGCGAGTCTGATTCCTCTCCCCCCCCTCTCCTTGCAGCGGTTCACAGACATCATCGGGTTCATGCAGCAATACCAGGAACGGGAAAAGAAGAAGAAGAAAGAGCAGCAGCAGAAGCAGGCCGAGGAGCAGGTGCGGTCGTCGGGCTACAACCGATACGACATCAATGAAAAGCAGCTCTGGCGCACCAAGCTTAAGGGCACTGGTACGTTGGCCGCTGAGGGGTGAGCGCTCGTGTGCAGTGGGCGCTTGCTCAGTTTTGACGTGCAGCGGCTGAGGACTGGGATATCGACACCCGTGGCACCTTTGCCGGTTTGTCCGGCCTTCAGTCCATATCGTCTGCCCTCACTTCGGCTCCATCCTCCGCCACAACGTCATCGTCCTCGTCGGGGTACTTATGATCGCCAACCGTCCCAATTCTTGGCCGAATCACTAACGCCTCCACTGTCTGGCTGGGCGCGTAGTCCAACCGCCGCAGCCACGCCAGCTATTCTGCGGCCCTCCTCCTCCTCCTCCGACAGGGATAGGCAGCCCCGCGAGAGGCGGCTCAGGCCCACTGACCGTCCGTCCTCCTCACCCCCCCCCCCACCAACACCAACTTCTCGTGTGGGCGAGTCGAGGACTGACGGCCGGGTACCACCCATTTGCCGTGCGCTACAGTTATCCCTATCATCATCGTACCCGCCTCGTTGACTTCATTGCTCACGCTCTACAACGTCAAGGAATTCCTTGAAGATGGGCTGTACGTGTGTCTACCACCAGCCAGGGTTGTGGGGCTATTGTGCGGGGACTTACTCCTTGGCTTTTGCGCCAGGTTTGTGCCTTCCGTCGACAAGAAAAACCAGGGCGCGCGGAAAGAAAACCTGGTTGTGGTGAAGCGGAAGAAGGGAAAGGACGACAGCACTGTTGTGCCCTATCACGTGATTGACAATCCCTCCAAATTTGGAGCAACAGAATGGTATGCTCCGCCTCCTCCTCCGTGCACTTTGCCGGCGAGCCTTTCTTGAAATGGACTGATCCTCCTTGTCCATCACAGGAACCGTGTGGTGGCCGTGTTTGCTTTGGGGCCACCCTGGCAGTTCAAGGACTGGAAGTGGTCCTCCCCAGTAGAACTGTTCTCCAAGAGTACGTACCGCTGTATCAGACAAGGAGACTTGACTGATATGTCTGTTGTTTGTGCGCACCACAGCCCAGGGGTTTTACCTCCACTTTGATGACTCCCAGGTGCCTGACACAGTCAAGTCATGGAATGTCAAGTTACTGCCAGTACCCCCCCATCTCTCCTTTTTATCCAACACCTTTGGTTAAGCTCTCTTCAGGTGAGCAGGGAAAAGCACAAGCGTCACTTGGACAGGACAGCTGTACTGCAGTTCTGGGCTGCTGTAGACAAGTTTGCTGCTGCCAAGAAGTCCAACCTCAAGTACTAGGAATTCCATGAGCTTACAGCCAGCCTCTCCATGGCTAATCCTCCTTTGTTCTTCTTGTAAGGAATGAAACCCCAGCAAAATCCAGCCAAACTCCTTTGTTGGGTTTTTTTGGTTTTTTGGTTTAGTTATTTTTATTTTTTTAATAGCCAATTTTTTCCAGGAATGGGCAGCACTGGGTTTTGACTGGAGCATTTTTTCAATTATTACCGCACAGCAAACATGACTCAGTTTCTCGCTTGCTTTGTAAGCTCCTGGCCTCGCGTTTCGTTCTAAATGCGTCGCAGAGGACGGGCTTCAAGATGTGATAGGACTCAGCCCCGTACAATGCTTCATTGGGCCGCTAGGACTTCCTCGGAGACATTTTGCCAATTTTTCGATACCACACAGCAAAGATCACTCGTTTTCTCGCTTGCTCTGTAAGCTCCTGACCTCACGTTTTGTTCTAAATACGTTGAAGAGGACGGGCTTCAAGATGTGATAGGACTCAGCCCTGTACGATGCTTCATTGGGCCGCCAGACCTCTCCGTTTCCTCGTCGTTTTTGCCATTTTTTCTATACCACACAACCAAGACCGTGGCACCGTAAGCTTGTGCCCTCTCTATTGGACAAGACGGATCCACAGAACCTCTATGGGGATGCAACGAAAACGTGTAAAACTAGTTTTACGAGTGTTACTAGGGAGATGAGTCCGAAAACGCGTAGCACGCGTTGGGGGATGAGTCCCCGGCCGCGATGTCCGCGGATAATCGCAATGTCCGCGGGAGATCGCGATGTCCGCGGATAATCGCGATGTCCGCGAAAACAAGCCATCCCCTTGAACGCGTAGCTCACGCGCGGACAACACGTTAACGTGTTGTCCGCGCGTGAGCTACGTGTAAGTCGCGCGTAAGCTGCGCGTAAGCTACGCGTAAGCTGCGCGTAAGCTACGCGTCGACAGCACGTGGACGATGCCGGAAAATGCATTTTTTAGGGTAACTCAAAAATCATTTATTATTGTGAATCGACATTAGACAATGATGGGTGGGGGAGGCAGCTCTACTTGACGCTGCTGCTGTGCTGCGATGTGGCTCCCCTGACAGAAGATGAATTATTAGTTCACTCGTAAAACTAGTTTTACACGTTTTCGTTGCATCCCCCAAAGAGGGGAACCAGTGCAGAGACGAGCACCAGCAGAGATGTCTGCGGGTAGCGCCGCTCTGTCCGCGGTTGTCGAGGATAACCGCCCCAACGTGTCTAATTGGAGTATATCAATTGGCAGGCCTCTAGCTATCAAGGCAAGCGAGCAAACAGGTGTGCTTCATATGGCAGTGTGATTTTCGAGCTACGAGTCGTGAGGCGAACAGCGCACCGTAGCGCCCTGAATCGTGCGGCATCTTGTAGCCCATGGTCTGATTGGTCTGGGAACTGATTGCCAGGCCTCTAGCTATCAAGGCAAGCGAGCAAACAGGTGTTCTTCAATTGGTGTGTGATTTTAGAGCAACGAGTCGTGAGGCGAACAGTGCACCGTAGCGCCCTGAATCGTGCGGTATCTTGTAGCCCATGGTCTGATTGGTCTGGAAACTTATTGCCAGGCCGCTAGCTATCAAGGCAAGCGAGTAAAGGAGTGCTCTTTGTTGTGTGCAGTGGAAAAAAACGCAAAAAGTCGCCAAGAAGAGGAAGTCCTAGCGGCCCAATGAAGCATCGTACAGGGCTGAGTCATATCACATCTTGAAGCCCGTCCTCTTCAGCGTATTTAGAACGAAACGCGAGGCCAGGAGCTTACAGAGCAAGCGAGAAAACGAGTAATCTCTGCTCTGTGGGCTGATTGCAAAAAAATCTGTCAAAACTCCAGCCCATTCCTGGAATAAGGTTGCTATTTATTTACAAAATGAAATTTAAAAAATAAAAATTAAAAAAACAAAACAGACAACAGGTTCTGACAAAAGGTGTGCATCTTTATTCTTTCTCTGTCCTCAGTCCCCAACTGCTGGTAATTCAGCTTTACCACTTGAGGGCACTGTCAGCCCAAACATGCAGGAGGTACTAGGTTCACACTTGGCCCTCACAGAGCAGATGAGGAGAGTAAGGATGAAGCCAGCTGGGGCAGTACATGCCCAGCCTGCCAAGAAGAGGTGTTAGGTGGAATGAAGGCAATGTGGCGGTGGCAGTTGTAAGACCTTGAGTTCAAGCTTGAGATGGATTGACGAAAGTGCATCAGCGCGAGTGGGTCCGATGTTCAGGAGGGCTATTGGCAGATGGGTTGCATCGGCAGCACGTACAAAGCGAAAGGCTGCCGCAAGGGGGAAAGAATTGTGAGGAGACGAACAACGCCGCTACCACCCACTAACAAGGAGACCACATGGCTGTACCAGAGTAGACCATCAACGAGGAGCCGATGACCAGAACACCATCAGAGGACAGGGTGTGGCTCATGGCCTCTTCCACAACTGCCCTTGGAACGTTCTCTCCGAAGAAGACGACCGCGGGTTTCTCGAATGGAGAAGGGAGGCCAACGAAGAGGAGTGGTGCAGTGTGAGACATTTACCGAGAACAGGAAACGAAAAAGAACAGACAGGAGGGGGGGGGTACCAACCACAACGCCAACGTGGCAGGCGGTGCACGAGGGCACGCAAAACTGGGAGTGGTCGTGGAAGGGCACGTTTGCATCACCATCTGGCCGGATGCCTCCGGCTTCTTCGGCCGAGACCGAGGACGAGGCGAAAAAGGCAGCAGAGACAGGCACGCTGAACACCACACCAGCCCGGGAGCCAAGGGCTACTACGATTACCAGTGGCACTGGAATGGGGAGGGGGCAGGCAGGGACGTGCCTCCTTGAGGAGGAGTGGTTGGTACCTGCTGGGGGCAACAGGGGCGGGAGTACCCGCCACCACGGGGGAAGACGCGGCCGCCTTTGCCTCTGGAAGCCAGTCTGGATTGGCGGCAAGCAGGCGCGCCTGGAAATGAGCTCTGTCCTCCTCATGACCGCAGCCTAGACACCTGTTCACCAGCCACCACCCACCACCGGACACGACCGCACGGCTTCAGCCTCAGCACGCACGCACGCATGGATGGATGGATGGGGTCACACCCATTTCGGGCCTTCACAGTCGGGGGAAGGGGGTGGAGGACCAGCCACCACCAGCCACCACCAGCCACCACCCTTTTCGTCAACGTGAGAAGGGTCATACCGCACAGCCCAGTTGTGCCCGTGAAGCTCGACCACGCCATGGCTTCCGGCACGCTGGTGCAGGCGGTCAACATTCTATTGGGTTGGGGTGGGATGGTTGGTCTCCAACATGGCACACATTCATCAAAGAGGGAGGAGGGGGGGAGAGGGAACGAGCCTGTGTGACGAGGTGCTGGAACACACCTTCCCGCTGCATGCGCGCCAGGGCCAAGTGGGCGGGGTTGGGCTGCACGCGGGAGAAGGACTCCCACCCGAGCATGTTCCTCGCCCAGTACCTCTGCCTGCACCACCGACCGGCACGTAAGTTCCGCCGTAGGGGAGAGGCAGGTGCGCCTCTGCTTTCGGGGGTCCGAGGAGGAGAGTGAGGGTGAGGGTGAGTGGAGGAGAACGAACCGCACGGAGGGGGAGGTGACAAAATCGCGGTAGAGGGTGGGCTTATGCCCCTTGGCATAGCTGCCCTGTGGACCCCGGTAGTCAGGAAGGCCCGACTCTGTGCTTAAAATGGCGGAGAAAGAAAGAAAGAAATGAGATGAGATGGGCCGTAAGAACACCCTCTTTTTACGCCGGGTGAACGGTTACCTGATGCCGGCCCCCGTAATCACCAGCAGGTTCCTCCTAGAGGCCACAAAATGGAGAAGGGCTTCTTCTGCTTCTCGCTCGTCCGTGGCTGGAGTGTGTAGTGCACGCGAACGTGGCAAGAGACCAACTGCTGCTGCTTCCCGCATAAGGGAAGTGCCGAGCGTACGGGCCGTGCGGCTCGGCTTGAGAAGGTGATGGGACAGGCCTGTGCCCCCAGTGGCTTTGCGCATCATCTTCATCAAAATCTATCTTTTCCTTTTTTCCTTTTCCAGCCAATCTCTCGCGGGGGTTAATTTTGTGGCTCCTCTCGTCTGGGGGTGGGGGCATCAGCGGTGGGTGCGGCGGTGGCACCGCAGGCGGGGACAGGGAAGGGGAGGTGAGCAGGGAGGGCGGCCCAAAACTTGAACCGTTCCCGCTTGGACAGGAGGCGGTAGGTGCGCTCCTCTTCGCCCAGCCAACAGCCCAAAATTTCGCGAGCCTTGTCCTTTTGATGTCGGTAGGGAGCGAGTGATTGTCCAGCAGCAGCAGCAGCAGCACGAGGAGGAGGAAGTAAGACCAGACATATGGGGCAGACAGCCGCCAAGCGCGACGGCGAGGAGGGGAGGGAGGGTGCTTACCCATTCGTTCTCCCGCACGCAGCCGAGCTGTCGGCCCAGGAGGTCCTGCACCGCGCGGGCCAAGGTGAAGGTGGGACTGTGCTCGGTGGCTTCCTTCTCTCGTCGAGCCCTCTCCTTCCGCTGCGCCTGCAGCCGGAAGGCATCATCTTCCTGCGTCGTCTGGTCTTCTGATTGGTCGGGCAGTGGAGGCCCGCGCTCCAACCGAGGAGTGGCAGCGGCGTCGGCAGCAGCAGCCGCCGCAGCAGGGCAATCGTGCGTGGCCGCCGCCGCCGCCTGCTCGAGACGATCCTGCCGGCGGGCGGTCTCCTCAACCAGGAGCATGACCAGCTGCGCCAGGAGGCCAAAATAGGGAAGCGACGCCCGCAGCTTGGTAAAGATGCGCCGCTGGTGGTGGTAGGCCCTACGCTCCGCCACGAGCTTCCCCAACGCCTCGTACCGCACGCTCACCTGGTGCACGCACCCGCGGTTCGGTGAGATGAGCCGCACCACGCCAACAACCCCCCTTCCCCCCCGGGACACGCACGACCCAACAGCAACACACCGCACACAACACACCGCACAATTAATCAAGCAAGCAAGGAGTAGTGGCTGGGTGGGGACGCACCTCAGCCAGGATCTCCCGAACAAGACCCACGACGTCCGTGAGGAGCGCCGTGACGCTTTCTTCGTGTCTGCTGCAGAACACCCTGTATTGCGTGCGTGCGTGCGGTCAACCGAGTCAGGCGCAAGTTCACCCGTGTGGAGTGGGAGGCGCTGGCTGGAGGGGAGGGAAGGGGGAGAGGGGTGGGGGGTGGGAGGCGAACCTTTTGGTCAGGCCGAAGGCGCCAAAGTGAGGATCATCGGGCAGCAGCTGGCGGGGGGCTTGGTCCGCGTCGGGCGAGATGAAGAGAGGCGGGTGGCCGTAGAGGGTTTCCAGGTGGGTAGAAACGGCAGAGATCAGCGAGCGGAGAGCAGACTCGTCGGCCTCGACGTCGCACGGGGCATCCGGGGAGGCAGGGCCGCCCAGTTCGCCGCTGTCGGCGATGCTGAGGCGGTGATGGCGGCCCCACGCCTCGAGGCAGCCAGAAATGCGCCGCTGCAAAATGGAAACCGGATGGTAGTAGGGGCGATAGGCCTCCACGTACTCGACGCATCGGCTCACAAAGGGACCTGCCAACCCCCAATCCTCCCCCCCCCCCATACGGCGTCGTGGTGGTGGTGGTGGTGGTCGTGGTCGTGGTGGTGGTGGTGGTGGTCGTGGTGGTCGTCGTGGTCGTGGTGGTCATCACGTCAGCTGGCCCTGTTCCGTCCTTCCGCACCGCACCCCACACCACCAGCCAACCACCGGCGCTCGAGAAGGGCGGAGGTGCCTTGCATGGCGGGACACGGGTCGTAGCGTGCGCACAGGGCAATGGCGGCCACCATGATCAGGTCCTGCGCCCGATCACGCCACCAGCCACCATCTCCAGTTAGTTCACGCTCCTGCCGTGAGACTTGCCAAGTCCTACGGTGCACCGTACGGTGGTGGCGCGGGGAATGCTACTGCGAGCTACCAAGCCGTGAGAAACCTGCACACGACACACACGACACACACGCACACACGCACCCGGCGCACACACACGACACACACACACACACAACACACGACACACGACACACACACACAGTTCCGTTAGTGCGCACGAACGCACGCACGCCAGCTGCGGCTGACCGCTTTCGCATTAAGGGGGGATTTCTACCTTAATGCGCAGGCGAGGGCCAGCAAACCAGTCATTAAGATCACGCAGGAGGTGCATCATGGGCTGCCCCAACTCAAGCGGCAGCCGATTGAGAGGACCGTGGGCGTCGCCCCTGAGAGCACACGCCAGAGTCCCCGTACCCACCATGAGATAGTTGTCAGCCTCGGGGGGGATTGGGGAAGGGCGCCCAGCAAAGACGAAGAGGGGAGGGGGTGCATAAGTCACAGATAGATAGATAGATAGATAGATAGATTAGATAGATTAGATAGATTAGATAGATTAGATAGATTAGATAGATTAGATAGACGTACGTGACGTAGTTCTCGCCTTCGGCGTAGGCCTCGGGGTCGTGCCTCTGGGCAGTCATGATGTCGAGCGTTGTGTAGTACACAGCCGCCTCTGGGCGTGCCGACGAAAGAATAGGGGGGAAAAAAGTGAGCAGCGTAGTGCGTCCGCGACGATCAGCAGCAAGGCGGCGGCGGCGGCGGCGGCGGGGAGGGGGGTACCTGCTGTGAGCAGCCGCTCCTCGGCGAACTCGTTGACAGCGACAAACACCCGACGCAGGCTGTGCTCCAATTGCGGAAGCATCACCAAGAGACAGCGGTACTCCTCTCGGTCCCTCTCACTGCACGTGGACCCCGGAACGGAAGAGGGAGGTGAGCGTCGCAAAACACACAACACACGCGGCACATCCACGAGGAGGCCCTCGCCACTGTCTGGCAGACAGGAAAGCGGCCAAGGTTGCTTCGTCGGGCAAGGGAGAGGGAGGGGAGTGCGAAGAGGGTTCGCACCGGGTAAGGCCCACAGGCTCGTCTCGTGCTGCTGCTGCTGCTGCTGCTGCTAGTTCGATGCCCATCCAGACCTGCAGCGCCTCGACCCAGGGGGCAACCCTCTGGGGCAACACGAAGTGGCTCCTGCCAAGGCCCGCGGGTGCAGCATCATTGTGAGGCGGTGGGACAAATTCAACGTGTGTTGTGTGTTGTGTGTTGTGTGTTGTGTGTGTGTGTGTGTGTGTGGTGTATTTCTATATGTATATATATAGATATCCATCCGTCAGCTCCGCATGCCCTCCCGAGCAGGGGCAACGGGTACCTGGCGAACAATCTGCGGGTCTCTTCGTAAGCGCTCCGAGAACTGCCGCCACCATCTGCCGACCGTGGTGGTGGCGGCGGCGGAGGCGGCGGCGGTGGCGGCGGCGGTGGCGGCGGGTCGCACACCGGCGTGAGGGAAAAGGTCTTGTGAAACACGCGGTGGGTGGTCAGTGGTGGGGAGGAACGTGTACCGGGAAGAAATATGTCAGCAGGCGCCCACCCGCCGAAATCGGAAGCAAAGCGCCGGTCCATGGCCTCCAACCGGCGTAGATGACTGCCGGTGCCGCCCTTGCCGCCCCTGCTTTTCCTGGAGCGGACGTCAGTCGTGCCATCGCGGCCACACAGACAACTTGGGCAACACAGACACGCTCGTCCCGCAAGACAGCACGAGCCTACTGTGTGGAGAGTTACACGTGCCTGGCCCTGCGCGTGCTCTCGCTGCTGGAGGGAGCAGCCATAGTGTCCGCAGGCGCGACTGCTTCGAGAGGCTCCTGTCCGCCGTCGAGTGCTTCCCCCCAGGCGCTGAACGCCATCAGCTGGGCTTCGCCGAGCAGGGTGCCAAGGCTCGCCACCAACACCATCAGAAAATCTGCACCAGCCCCCAGCCACCAGCCCCCAGCCCCCAGCCACCAGCCACCGCCGCCGCCGCCACCACGAGGCCTGACCATTCAGCGCCGGTGGCAGTCGCGAAGGATCATCCAGCCCCCCCCCAACAAGGGAGGGGAAGGGGGGGAAGGGGGGAGTAATACCCAGGAGGGCCGGGTGGAGCTGTTCGTTGTCGAGGAATCCGTGCCACAGGAGGTTCCGGATGTTGAGGCCATTGGGCGGACCCACCAGACACCGCACCACGAACACCTTGAAAGAAGGGACCATCACCACCAGCCACCAGCCACCAGCAACGACGACGACGACGATTGCGCGGAGACAGGTGAGGGAGAGGAAGAGGAGGAGGAGAGGGAGTACGGCATCGGGACCCAAGAGGTCTTGGAGCGCGGGCTCCCCGAGGAGGTCGTTGATGCGGCACGGCACCCGTTGCCGCCCCTCCGTCTTCCAGCATACTGGTGGTGATAGCCCCCCCCCACCCCCCCAAAACAGCAGCGTGCGTGCCGATGAGTAGTTTCGCCGTGCCCAATCATCATGTCGACAAGGGAGCAGCAGCAGCCGCCGCCGCAGGTCCCACGTACGCAGGTCGCCCAGGGCCTTCTCCAGATAGGTCACTAGCATGCTGCTCCCCACCAGCGGAGATCGCCGGACCTCGATCCACAGCTGATCCACCCACTCCTGCCAAGCACGAGCACAACACAGCACGAGCACGAGCACAGCACAGCACGACACACGGCAGGGTCCAAGGGGATATATATATATAAATATATAAATATATAAATGGCTAAGTTCGAGCATCACGACTTGGAGGAGAGACCGGGGGGGGGGGCGTCGTACGGGATCGCAGGGCCTGAGCCAGCGGAGGTGCGGCAGAAGCAGGGCGCGGCTGCAGCCCTCCTGCCGCAGCGGTGGCGGTGGCGGCTGGTGCCCTTGGTTGCTTGTGGATGGCGGCTGCGGCTGCTGCTGAAGGGTGGTGGCACAGCCGAGGCGGCGGTGCAAGACGAGGGCCGCTCGCTTGACGTGGTGGGCGGCGAGGGCGAACTCGTGGAAGTAGGTTTCCACCCACGTCACGCTCTTGCGCTCCCGCTGTGCGGCGCAGCGGGCCACGCGCTCCTCGTCCTCGACGGAGAGGAAGCGGCGCTTGCGCCACCAGCCCCAGTTGAGGAGGGGCACCCCCTGCAACCCCCTCATCATGCTGCTGCTGCTGCTGCCGCCGCCGCCGTCTTCGTCCTGCTTGCCCTCCTCCACCACTTGGAAGTAGGTATCGTAGAGGCGCTCTTCGTCGCCGCCGGGGTCCTCCATCTGCTGCGGTGGCTGCTGCTGCTGCTGGCCGACTTGTCCCCTGTCCTCCTCGTCTACGCGAAGGAGCGCCGCAATGCGAGGGGAGAGGGAGGATTGGTGCACCCCCAGCCGCCCCAGCCTCTCCAACGCCGCCACCCCTTCTCCCACACGTCCGTGTGGGCGGTGCTGCTGCCCGCCGTGCATCTCAGAAGATGGAATCAGAAAAACAGTCGCTCAACGCTGTGCCCCTTCCCAAGGGAAGCAACATTATTATTATTTATGTCCTTTGCGTGGGTGTTGTGTGGGGGTGGCTGTACACGAGGGGGGGCTGCTGTGTTAGCGTTTGGGCTGCCCGCCTGCTACGGCTGCTGCTGCGAGTGGTGGGGGTGGTAGGGGGGCGGGGCTACGTTGTAGAAAGCCGTGTAGGGCGGAGGAGGAGCCGTGTGTCCTCCAAAAGGGAGGGCGGCAGCCCCCTGCTGGTGCTGCTGGTGCTGCTGCTGCTGCTGGTGGTGGTGGAAGCTGTCGGAGGAGGGAGAGGCCTGCTGCTGCTGCTGCCGATGGTGCGGCGAGGGTGCGAGGGCGGCTGCCGCTGCTGCTGGGGGCTGCAGGGGCGGGCCGAAGGAGGAATAGCTCCAGATGCTGGTGGACAGGTGCCCGCCGCCGCCGCCGCCCGAGTCGAAGCCTGTCGGCTGCCACCCGAAGAGGCCGTACGCCGACGGAGAGCCACTGAGATCGGGCTCCACCAGCAGCGGACGCTCCTCTGCTTGCCCTGCCAAGAAGGGGAATTCGTTCGCGTGTGTCGTGTCGTGTCGTGTGAGAACGCGGGTGGGGGTGGGGGGTGGGTGGGGGTGGAGATGGCACCATCTGCCTCGGGTGCCTGCTGCGGCTGCTGATGGTGGTGGTGGTCGTGGTCGTGGTGGTGGTCGTGGTGGTGGTCGAGGTGAAGTGGTTGTTGCTGCTCATCCTCTTCGTCCTCCTCGTCGTGGGGGTCGTGGTGGTGCTGGGGATACGGGTGGACCCGGTACACGCCCAGGTAGGCCTCGCCAAAGGGGCTGTAGATGCCTCCGCCGCTGCCCATCGTGCCGGGCTGCTCCTCATGCTCGACGCTCGACGCCATCTCCTCGCGTGCCATGCCACCGGTGGTGGTGCCCTGCCGACGCGCCAAGAGGTGGTGGAGGTGGTGGTGGTGGTGGTGGCTGGTGGTGAGGAAATGACGCCACAGCCGATAATAATGGGGAGTGGAGCTGCGAGAGATACAATGTGGTGGTGCATCATCGGAAGGGCCGCGGGAGTAGTCGGCGGGAACAGAAAAGCAGCGGGTGAGGCAGCAGCCGTGGGGTCGAAGAAGAGCTGAAGGGCGGGGCTGGCCGTCAGTCCACCACCACCACCACCCCCATCTCCACCTCCCGCAGCAGCAGCTGCAGCTGCTGCCAGCCAGGGAGGAGGCGTGGCCGCCGGGTGCGAGCCCGGAGACGTGGCTTCGGCCTGGCTCGTCGGTCCAGCCGCAGCTCCGCCCTGCTGGCAGATCCCGTGAGACCAGCAACAAAGGTGAGGTGTGCGCTGTGGGTACAGTAGTGTATATAATG
Organism: Acanthamoeba castellanii str. Neff; assembly: GCF_000313135.1. Lineage (NCBI taxonomy): Eukaryota > Discosea > Longamoebia > Acanthamoebidae > Acanthamoeba > Acanthamoeba castellanii. Next base: position 270,028 of record NW_004457518.1, read on the forward strand.
TGCGGTTGTGCGCGTGTGCGCGGTGGTAGCGGCGGCCATACGAAATTGGGGATGATCAGAGCCGGCGGCAGCGCGCTGCTGAAGGGCGGAGACGAGAATCGGGACTGAAGACGGACGGGCGAGGTGAGCACGAGGAAAGAGAGGGGGCTCTCGAGAGGCAGGTGTACCACGGCTGTGGTGGAGGAGGCGGCGGCGGCGGCGGGCATGTTTTGATTGGTGGTGGCGGCCAGGTAACTCGTGGGCACGCTGCTGCTGCTGCTGCTGCTGCTGCTGCTCGTGGAGCGGACATCCGGCCGTACGCGCTTCGGACCGGCCAGGGGCGCATCCGGCGCCGAAGAGGGGCCCAGCGCCTCCTCCGCCTGGTGGTGCCCATCCCGGTGGCTCGCCGCCACTACGGCGGTGGCTTGGTGCTTGGTAAGCTGCTTCGCGGATCCCGCGAGGATCCCGCCGCCTGCTGACCGAGCGGAGGAGGAGGAGGGATAACCCGTCTCGGGACTGGCCCCGCCGCCGGTGATGCGGTGGCGAGTCGGGGCTGCTGCATGGAATGCCCATGTAGTGAGTGCGTGTGAGTGTGCGTGCCACCAAACAAACCAAACAGTGACGCTCCACGTCGTGAGCGCCGGAAAGGAAAAACAAAAAAAAAGAGAAAGCAAAAGAGAAAAAATTGACAAAGAGGGAAAAAAGAGGAGAAGCGTACGGGCGGCGGTAGCAGCAGGAGGCGGTCGATGCAGGAGGACCGAAGAGCCCGGCGCCAGAGGCCCCGCAGCTCCCCCGAGGGGAAGAGGCGGGAGGTCGGTGCGCTGAGCCTTGGGCGGCTTGGAGAAGTTGATCTCAAGGCGCATGTCCTTGACCAACTTGCCCTGTACGTGGGTATGACGCACCAAGACAGTGTTATATATATTACCCGCCGTGTGTCGTGAGTGTCGTGTCAGGGCACGGCAGGGGCACCTGCACGTGGCGTTTGGCCGCGGTGGCAGCGGCCGGGGAGGAATAGTTGACGAAGGCGCATTGCGAGCGGCGTAGGATTTTGAGGCTCACGATTTCGCCGAAGGGCGAAAAGAGGGAGCGCAGCTCGTCCTCCCGCACCTTGCTGCTCACGTTCCCGATCCACAGCGAGGACGAGAGCGTCTTCTCCCGGTCTACTGCGCCCACTACTGCACGCGACACACGCACACGCACACACCACGGCACACGCACACGCGCACGCACACACCACGGCACACACCACGGCACACACGACACGAGTCAGGTCAGCCGGCAGCTCGGGTGGGCTGAGTGTGTTACAGGTAGGAGGAGATTGTTGGGGATGAGGGTAGCGGTACGCGCAGAAGCGGGCAGCGCTGCCGGAAAACCGGGCTCGGAGCGCAGGCTGGTGACCACCAGAGAGGCGGATAGAGGCTTGGCGCCGCCGCTGTCGCCATTGCTGCCCAGTGGAACAAGGGCGGCGTCGGCGTCGGCATTGGCGGGGCCTTCTCGCTCCTCTTGCTCCTCTCGCTCCTCCGCGTGGCCCTCCGCCAGAGACGGCCCCCGAGGGCGGAAGCTTCCGGCGTGGTGGTAGGGGTGCTCCTCCACGCGCATCGTTCCCCACCCGCCCGCCTCGCCTCTGCGCAGCGCCACCATTTGACGCCTCTTAGTTCGCGTACGCGGGGGCACATCCGCCTCTAAGCTGCCTGGGCGTACCGAGAGAGGGCTCGGGTCGCGCGTTGGTGGAGGAGGGCTTCCACGGTGAGCTCAATGCTCTGGTCGCGGCCAAGCGCGTCAGAAGCCTCCAGCTCGCCGAAGCCCATGTCGAGCAGCAGCAGCAGATCACTCGCACGTCGCATCGCTCCCCTTAGTAGACGCGCGCAAGAGAGGCGCAAGAGGAAAGAAGAGTGAGGATGCGCTAGTCCCGTCTGTCGCGTGCCCGGTCCCCCCCCCGACCGACGACGACGACGACGACGACGCGGGGAGGATCGTTGGTGGTTGGGATTGGAGGGGGAGGGGGAGGAATACTCGGAGGAGGGTTCGAGGGCTGAGGCAGGCCTGACTTTCCCAGAGGAGGGACCCGCCGGCGCAGGGGCCTGGCCCTCCACAGGAACGGCCACATGCTGGGCCGCTGAACCAGCTCCGCCTGCCAGAACAGGGGGGGACGAAGTTAGCTTGCCAGGTCTCGCTATCGGTCTAGCCAGCGCCGATTCTCAGGAGGCAGCAGCAGCCGCCGCCACGTGCGCATGACGGGAGCTACCAGGATGGAATGGAATAGAGTAGGAGGAGTAGGAGGAGTAGTTAGGGGGGAGGGGGTGCCTGGAGTGTTGTTGGGGAGGACGGCCATGGCCCGTTTGCGCTCCACGATGGTTTTGGCAAAGAGAACGGAGGCGCTGAGCGCCTGCTGGCTGCTTCGTTCTACGCATATGTAGCGCCGCCCCATGTAGTTCATGTGTCTGTGACGCATGGCATGACATTGCCCCCCACAACACCGCCCAGCAGGCCAGGTAAGAATAGCAACAGCAACACAGACCCAGCAGTGGGCGGACGCGCACCCGCGTGTGTGGAGGGGGGGGGGTGGAGGGTATCCTACCGTTGGAGGGCGAGGGTGGCGTGGTCGGCGCTCGCGAAGCACACAAATCCGTCGCCTGTCGGGCGGCCATCAAAGTTGAGGGCAATGGAGACCCCTTCCGGTGCGATGTCGAGGGTGGCGAAGAAGCGGGCGATGTCTTCGGGCGTGACTTCCCAGGGCAGCCCTCGCATCTTGACCACGCGTGCGTCGTCCTTGACTACTACCTCGTGGCCGCCGCCGCCATCGCGCACCTGCTGCAGGTGCATCGGGACGAGCCCCGGCTGGGCGGCGCTACCCCCCGCCGCGCCGAACGTCTGTTGTTGGGGCACATCTCCCCGTCGCGCAGATTCCTCCGCTGCCCGCGCCGTGGCCAGGTCCGCCGGCACGTGGGCCTCGTGATTGTGGCGGCTGCCGCTGCTGCTGCGGGGCGGTGACGCGCCGCTTCCTCCTCCCCGCCTGCCCGGCGACCGCAACCCGTCCCCTCCGCCGTTGGCGGACCGCTCCGCGCGCTGCGGCTGCGGCTCAGGAGCGGAGACCACACGCAGCTGCCGCTGCTGCGGTTGGGGCTGTTGCTGCTGCTGCTGCTGCTGTTGCTTCTGCTGCTTCTGCGGCAGGGGCTTGCTGCGTGGGGCTGGCAGAGCACCCTCGTCGCCCGGCTGGCTCCTGGCTCCGGCGCTGCTCGTGCTCGTACTCGTCGCGGTGGTCGCGGTCGATGGCCGTACCTCGGAGGAGGGTGGTGGGGCGGCAAGGGCCTTGTCATTGGCGGGGGCGGGCTGCTGCTTTGTTGCGCGCACGGCGGAGGCGGTCTTGGCTTTGGCGGAGGGCGCGGGCTTTCGCCTGTCGTCGTCGTCTCTTCGCGCGTTTGGTTGCGGCGCTGGCCCGCGTGTGTGGGCGTGCTGCTGCTGGTGGTGGTGGTGGCGCTGGTTGGCGGCGCTGTTGCTGTTGCTGTTGCCTTTGCCTCCTCCTCCTCCGGCTTGTCCGCGTTCCCTCCCTGCGTTACCGACACCGTCCCCATCTTCGCCCTTCCGCTGCTGTGCATGAGGACTCTCTCCTGCCTCTTCCTCTTCTTCCTCGTCCTTTTTCTCTGCGTCGTCTTCGTCCTCGTTCACCACTGCCTTCTCCTCCGCCGCCGCCTCGACATCTTCCGCCTCTTCCGCCTCCGCCTCGTCCTCCTCCACGGGGGAAACAGCAGCAGCAGCAGCAGCAGCTGGTCGGTGAGCGTCGACCAGTCCATCGGCGCCCTTCTTCTTTTTGTTTCTTCGCGTTTTCTTGCTGCTCTTGGTAGCCCCCGCGTTGCCATTCCCATCTGCGTGACCCCTCGCGGCTTTGTTTTAGGAAGAGGAGCCAAGAGTGAGCGAGTGAGCGAGCGCGTGAGTGGACACACACTGAAGCACCTTCCCCCTCCACCAGCGGAGGAAGAGAAGAGAAGAGAAGAGAAGAGAGAGAAGAGAGAGAGAGAGAGAAGAGAGAGAAGAGAAGAGAAGAGAAGAGAAAGGAAAGTTGGGGCGGCGGCGGCGGCGGGAAGGGCGCGCACCTGCGGAGCCGGAGGGGAGGGCAGTGCCCTGGGTGGAAAAGGACGCCACGCGGCTGTAGCCCCCGGAGCCTAACTTGTTGGTCGCCCGCACGAGAAAGTGGTAGGTGGTGCCGGGCAACAGGCGCTTGACTTCGAAGGTCCGCTTTTTACCTGGCCGACGCGCCACGGGCATAGATAGATGGGTGGGTGGGTGGGTGGGTGGGTGGATGGATGGATACTAATCTTAGAGGCCGGCTCCGAGTGAAGAAAGGAGCCATGTGAGTGCATTGGGGGGTGATGCGGGGGGGGGAGGCTACCCACCTTTGTAGATCTCGTGGAAGCTCGCGCCAGCCACGGATCCAGCGTCCATCTCCAGGTTGTAATGCACGATGGGCGAGCCATTTGGGCTGGGGGCGTCCCAGGTCACTTTGAGCGAGGCCTTGGTAGCATCCGTGAGGCGAGGAGCCGTCGGACGATCTGGTACGCCTGCGCTTTGCCGCCACCACGCGATGTCCGGAAAGTGAGTGGTGCGCCGGCACGCGCGCGGCATAGGACAGGGGTGGCGCACCCGGTTGCTTGGGCTTGGCGTGCTTTTGTGCCTGGGGATGGGGATGGGGATGGGGATGGGGATGGGGATGGGGATGGGCGTGGGAGTGGAACGAGTAGAAGAAGTCGCCCTGGCCTGGCGGAGCGCCAGGCGCTGGAGTTCCGACCGCGGCGGTGGTAGCGACGGCGGTGGCGACGGTGTCGCTGTCGTCGTCTTCGTCGGTATCGTAGTCGTAGTAGGAGTCATCGCTGTCCCACTCTGAGTCGGACGAGGAATCGAAGAAGCGCGACGCGAACTCGCGGTGGTGCGGACACACGAAGTCGGCCATGTTGAACACCACCCGCGAATTCTTGCTTCGCCCTGTGTGTCGTGTGTCGTGTGTGTGTTGTGTGTCGTGTAACGCGTACCGCCCACCACCACCACGGTGAGCGTACCACGTGCACGCTGGGCCAAGACCAACACCGAGAGAAGAAGAGGGTCCGCACCAAACCGAAAGAGCGGGCCGAACACTGAGAGGAAGACCTCCTCGGCAGACACGTCGTCGTCATCCTCATCGCCGTCGCCCTGGCAGAGATAGAGAGAGAGCGCGCGCGCGCGCGAGTGGCACACCACCACGTTAGACACACGCAACGAAGAAGACATGAGGAGGGAGGAGGAGAGCACCAAGCCACTCGTGAGCCGCCGATAGGCATAAGAGATTTCCTCCACGGGTAGAACCCCCCCCCACAACAACACCAACAACAAGACGCAGCAGCGACCAGTCAGCATACTTGAGCTCCGCGCGCACGTGTGGACCACACTTGGCGTCCAAGGTAGAGGATTGCGGAAAGGAAAAGATTGGAGGAGGAGGGGCAAAGCACTTGGAACTTGGCGTTGGCGTCAGGGCTGGGGTTCTTGTCGGGGTGCCACTTCATGGCCAAACGGCGGTAGGCTGCCTTCACCTCCTCATCATCCGCCTTGTGCGTGAGCCCCAACACCTCATAGCCCCCTCGCGAGTCTTTGTTGGCCATTGACATGACGACCTCCTCCGCTCGAAAAAGAGGGCAGATCCAGTTAACGACGGAGAGGGTGTAGAGGACCTCCAGCCACGGCAGCCGAGCGTGCGCCTCTCTCGAAAACGTGAGAAAAGAAGGCCTCCTTCTTGCGCGCTGCTGACGTCAGCACCGCCACGGCTGGTCATTTTCTTTTAATTTTTTTCTTTTTGCACCACCGGTGGCTCACCGCTGCAGCAGCGACCGAAGGTGGCGCACAAACAGGCGCGCAGCGTCGTCGTCTTCGCACTTGACCTTGGCCGTCATCTCGTGGCTGGTAGAGGATACCAAGAGCTCGACCAAGAACCCCAGGTCACCCTGCGGGGACATGACAGCAACGCACCTACGTAAGAACGTGTGCGCGTGTGCGGCGATGCATCGTTGGCAAGGGATTACCTTCTGTGCAAAGAAGTAATACTTGCTCTGGCTGCCCACCTGACCCGAGGCAATGCATGCAACTCGGTGGAGGGCCAACAACTTCTCCACGTCCACCCCTGGTCGTGGTACCAAGCCAAAGCGCGAGGCTGCCGTCAGTCACACGCGGCAAACGACACACACCACCGGCCCGCTAAGGGTGGCGCACGATTCACACACGTGACTAGAGATAGAGAGGCGTTGCGCGGGAGGAGGCAGCTCGCACCTGGCCGCAGGCGTAGTTCGATGATCTCTCTGGTAGCAGCAGCAGCAGCAGCAGCAGCAGCAGGGACCGAGCGATGATGGGAGAAGGGAGAAGCGCCATGGGTCAGCAAACGGACGGGCCACCGACCCGAGGGCGTGCCCCCTCCCCACCCCCGCCCTCACCCCCATCGTCCAGTCGAGGAGGGAGGTACACACCGCAGGTCGGTGTCGGTCCACAGCTGCTGAAAGTGGTCGGGCTCGATGACGGGCAGCTCACAGAGCTGGTCCCACTGTATCGCCGGTACCGGCAAGCGTCGATGTGGAGCATAGGACCACCACGCACCACCACACACGACACGACACGACACGACCAACGACACCACCAGCCAGCCAGCCAGCCAGCCACCGCCCTTAGTTAGAGCTGAAAAGGCCACGAGTTGGGCTGCCGGGGCGAGAGGATGAGGTGGGAAGAGAGGGCGCACGAAAGGAAGCGAGTCTGTTCTATCGGCCCGCTGCTGGCGCTTGGGCTCGTGCGGTTCTTGGCTGCCCCGACGGTAGTCGTCGCCGTTGTCGTCGAAGATGCCACTGTTGCCCGATTGGTGGCGGTGCGTCGTGAGGTCGGTGAGTTCGCGGGAGAGGGGCGCCTCGTCGTCCTCGCCGAATGGGCGGGCGACGGGTCGATACCCGCCGCCACCGCCGGTGGCGCGCCCTGCCGGCCACGACCTTGAGCGCAGGGCCAGCAGACGACGCACGACCACCACGAGCAGGGAGAGCACGAGAACCGCCGCCAGGGTGGTGCACACGCCCGCGATAAACCCCGCCACGAAGTGCCCGTCCATCACCTCCAGCGTGGCCGCGTACCAGCCACCACCACCACCACCACCGCCGGCACCCATGGGCGGTTGGTTTCAACCACGACAACGTTGCTGTCGTCGCTGTGGCTGTTGGTTCTGTGTCTTCAGCCGGCACACTGTGGTCGTTTTCTTCTTTTCTTTTAAAACCAAAAGAAAATAAAGAAATAATACAGTTATAAATAAATAATAAAAAATTAGCAGGTGAAAAGCCCTGAATTGAGGCTCAGCGAAAAGATTTGGGGCGGAAGAGCAGCGACTTGCCTCGCGGGTCACACAAACAGCTTTTCCAGTTGCAAAGGCCAAGAGCAGCGGCGACGACAACAACAACCATGCTGGGTTTTGGACGAAAGAAGAAGGGGCAACCCAAGAAGGAGAACGAAGAAGATGCCAACAAGGGCAGCCCCAAGCTGGAGGCCGAGGGTGCGGCCAAGACCGAACTGAATGGGCGCCAATCCCCCAAGGCAGAGGACGTGCCCGCCAAGGATGAGCCCAAAGATGAAGACGAAGAGGAGGAGGAAGAGGAAGAGGAAGAAAAAAAAAAAGGAAAAGCAGCAGAGGAGAACACGGGCCACTACACCTGGCAGGTCGCCAAGTTCTCCAAGCTGCGGGCAAACAGACTTCCGAAGTCTTCAAGGCCGGTGGCACCCCTGGTACACTTGACACGCTCCTCGGCTGGTGCCACACCACCGGCAGCCTGGGGCATCCTCAAATTCAGTCATTTACCCCCCCCCCTGCGGTGTGTGGTGAGCCGTACGCTGAATCGGTTGTCTGCCACAACAGGTACATGCTCATGTATCCGCGAGGCAATCCTGTCCACCCGCAGTATAACGACTCCCTTGCCGTTTATCTGGCCGTCGCTGACGCCAAAACCCAGCCCCCCGACTGGATGCGCACCGCCAACTTCACCATCTCCATCATCAACCACAAGGTGCCCCCACCACTACCCCCCCCCTTTTGTGCCTTTGGCCCTCCCAGCTACTTACTTGGGCACGCACACCGGTGCTCGCTGTGCGTTGCTTGGTATTTTTTTGTCATTTTTTTTTAAAACGCACCACCCACCACCCACCGCCACGTGCTGCAGGACGCCAACAAGACGGTGAGCAAGGCCGAGCTGCACACCTTCCGCGCCCAGTACGAACCCCCCCCACCCACCCACCAATCTCCTTCTCTCCTTCTCTCCTTCTCTTCAACGGCGCCGTTGTCCGCCCCAATAATGCTCTGCGGGTCCTTGCATGTGTTGCACGTGCGTCACGCCTGCCTGCGGGCCTGCTGACGTCCTAACGTGGTCGTCGTCTTCGTTGGTGGTGGTGGTGGCTGGTGGCTGGTGGCTGGTGGTGGGGTGCGTCGCTGCTTTGCGCACGTGCGCAGAGAGATGGACTGGGGATTCAATGGGATGATTGGCTATGCCGAGTTGCGGGAGCCCGGCTACCTGGTCGACGACACCCTCCACATCAACGTGGAGATCGAGGTCAAGAAATACGCCAGCTACTCCTCCGGCCGCGACTGGGTATCCTGGGCCAAGTAAGGACCTCGCTCCGCTCCACCACCGCCGCCACCACCGCCAATCTTCACTCACTCACTCACTCACTCACTCACGTGGCGGCGGCGGCGGCGGCGGCGGCGGGATGAGCAGCTGGGATTCGAGGAAGGAGACGGGCTACGTGGGGCTGAAGAACCAGGGAGCGACGTGCTACATGAACAGCTTGCTCCAGGCGCTCTACCACATCGGGACGTTCCGGCGGGCCGTCTACCAGCTGCCCACGCAAAACGATCTCCCCACCAAGTCCATCCCCCTCGCCCTCCAGCGCGTCTTCTACCGCGTCCAGTTCGGGCCGCGAGCCGTCGGCACCAAAGAGCTCACGGCCTCCTTCGGCTGGAATCGACGGTAGGCCCCCCGCTCCCTTCCCTTCCTTTACGCCCGCCCAGCACTCGGCCAGCAGCAGCAGCAGCAGGCATGCCGGGTGTTGGCGGTCAGCAGTGCCCGATGCTGATGCTGATGCTGATGCTGCTGCTGATGCTGGTGGTGGCTGGTGTCGCTGGCGGTGAACAGGGACTCGTTCGTGCAGCACGACGTGCAGGAGCTCAACCGAGTATTCTGTGACAACCTCGAGGAGAAGATGAAGGGCACCCTGTCCGAGGGCATTGTCGAGAAGCTGTTCCGCGGCAAGATCTACAACTACATCAAGTGCATCAACGTCGCCTACGAATCCTCTCGCGTCGAAACCTTCTACGGTACTCTCTACCTCTCGACGTGGATCTATTTTTGATTCTATACTCCCAAGATGTGTGTGTCGTGTGTGTCGTGTGTGTCGTGTCTTGGTGTGGGGTGGATTGCCATCGCGTTGTTGCCTGGCGTTTTCTGTGCCCCCGCGCCACTCACCACCGGCGATCCACGTGTGTCGGACGACCCCAGACATCTCGCTGGACGTGAAGGGGATGAAGGACGTGCACGCCTCCCTGCAGCACTACTGCGCCGTTGAAACCCTCAGCGGCGACAACAAGTACGACGCCGGCAGTCACGGCCTCCAGGTACGCCACCCTTCTCTCAAGACGCCATGCACACACGCGTGTTGGTATGTGTGCCGTGTGCCGTGTGCCGTGTGCCGTGTGCCGTGTGCCGTGTGCCGTGTGCCGTGTGCCGTGTGCCGTGACGAGTCCTTACGCCACGCTGGCTGTGTTGGCGCGCGCGCGCGTGTGCGTGTGTAGGACGCCAACAAAGGCTGCTTCTTCCAATCGCTGCCTCCGGTCCTGGAGCTGCACCTGAAGAGGTTCGTGTACGACTTCCAGCGGGACCGCAACTTCAAGGTGCGCCGCCGCCGCCGCCGCCGCCGCCTCCTGTTGGTGGCCGGCTCCTTGGGGTCCCTCGCCCCTCACAGCTGACCTCTCTCTCTCTCTCTTCTTGGGCGTGCGTGCGGTTGGCCGCCCACGTGGGTGCAGATCAACGACCTGTACGAATTCCCGCCTACGCTCAACATGCGCAAGTACATGGCCGCCGACGCCGACGTGAGCATCAAGCCCCTCTACCGCCTCTATGCGTACGGTGACCCGACAGCGCGCTCCCTCTTTCTCTCTCTCTCTTCTCTCCCCACGGGGGGGGGGTGGGTGTAGCAGATCGGTCTGACCCTCGCGGGCGGCTACAGAGTGCTGGTGCACAGCGGCGACGTGCACGGCGGGCACTACTACGCCTACGTGCGGCCCACCACCAAGATGCAGTGGTTCAAGTTCGACGACGAGCGAGTGACCAAGGCGCGCAAGAAGGACGTGTTCGAGGGCAACTTTGGCGGCGACATCACGCGCACCGTGCGCAACGCCCTGGGCAAGCCCATCACCACCACCTACCCGCGGTCCGCCAACGCCTACATGCTCCTCTACATACGCGACGACGGTACACCCCCCCGCCCCCCGCGCGTTGGTGGTGGCTGGTGGTGGCTGCTGGCTGGTGCTGGTCACGTCTGTGTACCACCACCACCACCAACTACTCCTCTCCTTTTCACCCGCCTTCTCCTCCCCCGCTCCACTCATCCGTGGACCCCGGTGGCGTGCGTGTCGTGTCGTGTCGTGTCGTGTGTCGTGTGCAGAGCGGGAGCAGATCCTGCGCCCGGTGGATCGGGAGGAGATCCCCAAGCACCTGGAGGAGCGCTTCGAGCAGGAGGAGGCGGAGAAGGCGGCCAAGAAGAAGGAGCTGGCCGAGGCGCACCTGTACCTCAAGCTCCGCGTGGCCACCCTGCGCGACTTTGAGCAGTCCCACGACGCCGACCTGTGCGACTTTGAGCAGGCCAAGGAGTTCAAGGTCAAGAAGACCTCCACCCTGCGCGAGTTCCGCGCCGTCGCCGCCGAAGAGTTTGGGATCCCGGCCGCGCGGCAGCGCTACTGGACGTGCCCGGCCCGCCGCAACCGCACCGTCCGCCCCGACGAGCCCTACACGCCCAAGGAGGAGGACACGCCACTCGAGAAGCTCGTCAAGCGAGGCGCCCTCGACATCAAGGTCTTCCTCGAGGCCTCCACGGTACCACACCCTCCTACTCCCTCCCCCACCCCTCCCCACTCCTCCTCCTCCTCCTCCTCCCACTCGATCGATCAGCGATGATGATGATGATGATGATGATGACGACGATGATGACGGTCGATAGCCGGCGTTTCCCCGCTCGGACGTACTGACACGTGTGCGTGCGATGATTTATGTATTGCCCCCCCCCCACCAGGCGCCGGAGGGCGAGACCGACGAGGCCAAGTTGTTTGCGCCCCACACGGACGACGACGCCATCATGTTCTTCAAGTACTACGACCCGGAGGCGCAGCTCCTGCGTCTCGTGTGCTACAAGTTCGTCAAGGTCTCCGACAAGATCGGCTCCGTCATTCCCCACCTCAACCAGCTCCTCGGCTTCCCTTCCGACCAGGTGCCCCCCCCTCCCCCCCTCCACCAAAGGACCTCCTTGCTTGTGGCACCGGCACCCCTCCCCTGCTTTTTGCTCACCGCCCTTCCGCCGCCGCCGCCGCCACCAGGAGCTGCTCTTGTTCGAGGAGATCAAGCCCACCATGGTGGAGCCGCTCAAGGGCACGGACTCCTTCGCCGAGGCCGAGCTGGCCAACGGCGACATCATCTGCGTCCAGAAGCCGCCCCCCGGCAACGCCACCCTGCCGCGGCCCCTTGCCCCCGCCCACTACGCCTGGATGCTCAACCGGTACCACCCACCACCACGCACCACAGCCATGGCAGCAGCCAACCGTCTCTCTCTCTCTCTCTGGTCTCTGGTCTCTGACCTCCGCGTGTGTGTCGTCGTGTGTGTCGTCGTGTGTCGTCGTGTGTGTCGTGTGTGTCGTGTGTGTGGTGGGGGGCGGGTGTGTAGGGTGACGGTCAAGTTCCGGGACCTGGGTGCGCCGTCGGTGGACGTGTGCGTGCTGGAGCTGTCCAAGGAGATGACGTACGAGGAGGTGGTGGGTCAGCTGGCGGGGCAGCTGGGCCACGAGGCGGGCAAGATCCGGCTCACGCAGCACTCGGCGATCTACAACAAGCCGCGCATTCAGCCGATCAAGACGATGCCCAAGCTGCTGCTGACGGACATGCTGGCCAACCCGTACAACCCGAAGAAGCTGCTGGGGGACATCCTCTACTACGAGAAGCTGGACATGCCGCTGGCCGAGCTGGAGAACAACAAGCTGCTCAAGGTGGAGTGGTTCAACGACAAGGTGCAGCCCGTGGCCACGCACCAGGTGCTGGTGCCCAAGACGTCGCTGTTCTCGGACGTGATCGCCAAGCTCAAGGAGGCGCTGGGGCCGGCGCTGACGGGCACGGGCGAGATCCGGCTGCTCGAGGTGCAGAACCACCGCATCTACCGCCTGCTCAAGCCCGAGGAGCGCACCACGGGCTACACCGAGTACACGATCCTCCGCGCCGAGGAGGTGCCCGAGGAGGACCTCAACAAGGACCCCAAGGCGGCGAGCAAGACCATCCAGGTCAGCCACGTCTTCCGCGACCCGCACGTCTCCAACTTTGGCCACCCGTTCCACCTCGCCATCCCCAAGAACGAGCGCTTCGCCGACACCAAGCGCCGCATCCAGGAGAGGCTCGCCGTGCCCGACGACGAGTTCGCCACCTACAAGTTCCTCATCGTGCCCTGGATCGGCAAGCCCGTGGCCGTCGAGGACGACGACGCCTGCATCGCCGCCAAGCTCGACAAGTCCGACTACCTCGGCCTCGAACACAAGCCCCCGCGCCGCGCCCCCAACGCCTACCGCCGCAAGGAGGAGCAGCTCGTCATCAAGGGATGAGCGAGCACAACTCGACTCGACTCGACTCTACTCAACTGAACAGAACAGAACACACGCACGCGCCTCCCACACACATTTTGTAGCCCTGGTGGCCTCTTCCCTTCTGGCTGCTGCAGCTCAAAAGGCTTTTGTTGTTACGTACGTACGCCAAAATGTGTACACCGGCCTAGCGGAGAAGAGGGAGCTGGACAAACTCCTTGTAGTAGGCCGCGATGATGCGCTTGAGGAGCAGCGTGTTGGCGTGGATCTTCTTCAGCCGTTCTCGCGATTCGCCTTGTTCGAGGGTGGCGGCCAGGACACTCACGTACTCGTCCAACTGCGCGAGGGCACAACAACTCGTGAGCTTTTCTGTTGGCTCGAGCCGTGGCCACAACGGGGCAAGAAGACGAACCTCGCGTTGCGTGATCGCCGAGGTGGGGCGACGGATGAAGGCGAGCACGGCGTCGCAGTAGGTGCGCAGCGCTTTGTCTCTGAGGGACGCCCCAGATTGCTGGGGCAACCGCTCCTCCCATTCCGCGAGCGCCGCTGGTGTCGCCTGCCGGCAGGAAGAGAAGAGCGGTATTTGGTGAGTCGAGGCGACAGCAGGTTTTGGGGGTACCGCGGGGCCTCATGCGCTCGTACTGGCGGTGTTGGCGGTGGTGGAGATGGGCAACCACCGGCAGCCGCGGAATCCTCCGGGTAGGTGGCATCGGCGGCGTAGGGCGAGGACGCCAGGTGGTGCTTCTGCGCCTCCAGGAACAGCCGGATGACCTCCTGCGCCTCGTGCAGCTGCTCCAGGTCCGCCACATGCCCACGCAAAAACTCCACGCGCATGCTATCGTGTGCGTGTGTGCGTGTGAACATCCACCAGAGCAGACACACCAGGGCTTGTGAGAGGGAGGGGGGGGGAGCCGGTACTCGTGGGCGTTCTTCTTGTGGTCGGCGAGGAGCTTGCGGGTGGCGGCGTGCTCTTCGCGCTCCCGGGCCAGGGCGGCCTCGAGCGCACCGGCAGCACCGGCAGAACCACCATTGGCGGCGAGCGGCGCGGACTTGAGCTCGCGGATGTGTTTGGTGAGGGCGGCGATGCTGGCCTCGCTGTCGCGTTGCTCGCGCGCGAGGCGGCCGTTCTCGGTCTGGTGTTCGCGGAGCTGGCGCTGGAGGTCGTCCCGCTGCGTGCGCAGGGCGGCGAGGGTGGTGTGGAGGTCCTCGATCTTCTCGTTCTGGAGGGTGAGCGTGTCGGCGAGCTGCTGCTGGGCGTGGGCGAGGTCGGCCCGGAGCCCCTCGGCGAGCTGGTGGGCCAGCTCGAGGCTCTTGCGCGCGTCGGCGAGCTGCTCGAGGGTGAAGGCGTGGGAGCCCTTCTCGGCCGCCAGCTGCTCCCGCACCACCTGCAGCTCGCCGAGGGCGGCCCGGTGCTGCTCCTTCTCGTGCTCCAGCAGGTCCAGCACCTCGTGATTGAGCGCCTTCAGGTCCTGCAGCTGCGCCAGCACCTCCCCCAGCGGCTGCTGCCGCACTCCCTCCTCCTCCTCATCATCGGCGCCGGCGCGCGTAGCAGTGGGCTGGGCGCGCAGGGCGTCGAGCTCCTCCTCCAGCCGCGCCTTCTCTTCGCCGGCGCAGCGCCTGCCATCACCCACGGGGAGCCGCGTTAGAACCAACATGTGTTGTTGTGGTTGGAACGGGGTCGCGTTGGTTGGTGGCCTCCATGGAGGAGGAGGAGGAGGAGGAGGAGGAGGAGATGATTCCATACGTGGCGTGCGCGAACTCGGACTTGAGGGCCTGGTAGGCGGCGTCGTTGCTCTGCGCCTGCGCCCGCAGCTCCGAAATGACCTGGCTGAGATCCTGGATTATGTGTGTCGTGATGTGTGCGTGCGTATGTGTGCGCGCCGTGTGTGGTGTGGTGTGGTGTTTGTGTGTGTGCGCGCGCGTGTCGTGTGGTGTGTGTATGTCGTAGAATGTGAGTGAGCGGTGAATGAGAGACTACGCATATATTGGGTAATAGTTTATGATGGGTGCGTACCTTGGCGTGTGCCTGGTGCTGCTTGGTGAGGGCGGCGAGCTGCTGCTGGGCGTCGAGGCGGAGGGCGTCGAGCTGCTGCTCGAGGAGGAGGAGGTCCTGCTGGCTCTGGGCGAGGGCGGCCTGCAGCTCGTCGCGCTTCTGCCGCGCGTGGGCGTACTTGCGGTCGCGTGCGGCGCCCTGCTTGTGGAGGGCGTCGAGCTCCTCCTGGAGGGCGCGCGCGCGCTGGGACCCGTCGGCGGCCTCGGCCAGCTGCCGGGCCAGCTCGTCGTGGGCCTTGCGCAGGGCCGCCTTCTCCTTGGCCTCGCGCTGGGCCTTCTTGCGGCTGGCCTCGGCCGCCTCCTTGAGCTTGGCCGCCTCCTGCGCCCTCTCGCGCTGGGCCTCCTCGAGCTGCTTCTTCAGCTCGCCGGCCTTCTTCTGCCATTGGCTGCTGGCCTTGCTCGGGCTCGCCGCAGCCGCCGCCGACTTGCGCGCCCGCTCCTGCGCCTTGTCCCGCTCCTCCGTCAGCTCCCGCACGGCCTCCCGCAGCCGCACGGCCTCCTCCTCGACCGCCTCCTGACGCACCCGCCCGGCCTCCTTCTTGGCCCGTCGCGCCGCCTCGGCCTCGGCCCGCGCGGCGTCGGCATGGGCCTGCCGGAGCTGCTCCTCGGCCGCCGCCAACGCCGTGGCGCGCTCGGCGGCCGCCGTCTCCCACTCGCGGGCGCGCTGC
>NW_004457518.1:285768-293403 GCF_000313135.1 Acanthamoeba castellanii str. Neff
CTGCCCACGCGCTCGCGCCTCGGCCTCGGCGAGCGCCGCCTGGTGCTCGGCGCGCTCCCGCTCGGCGCTGGCCTGCTGGGCGGTCTGGGCCTCGAGGGCCTGCCGCAGCTGCTCCCGCTCGGCGAGGAGCTGCTCGCGCTGCTCGTGCTCGGCCGCCAGCTGGTCGGCGCGGCCCTCGGCCTCGGCGGAGCGCTGCTGCAGGTCGGCCAGCTGCAGGTCGAGGTCGGCGAGGCGTGCCTCGTACTGGGCGCGGGCCTCGTCGGCCTGGCGCTGGAGTTGGGCGGCGAGCTGCTGGGCGTCGTGGTAGCGCTGCTCAAAGGCCTGGGCGTCGCGCAGCTGCTGGTCGAGCTCACGCAGCCGATCGCCCTGCTCCTGGACTACGGCCTCCAGCTCGCCCGCTCGCTGGCTCCGCGCCTCCGCCTCGCGTTCACTCTCCTCGCACCGGCGACGCAGCTCCTCGATCGCTTCCGCCGCCAGCGCATCGGACTCGCCGCCGCCTTCCGCCAGCTGCTCTCCTTCCTTCTTTTCTTCCTGGTCCTCTTGTATTTCCTTTTCCTTTTCCTCTTCTCCTTCTACGGGCTCCTCTTGGTGATGCTCTGGCTCGGACTGGACCGTTGCGACGTTGTCGGCGTTGGCCTCTTCGTTTGCCTCGCCGCCGCCGTCTTCGCTTGCCTGTGCGTTCACCTCGCGGACGACGTGGGCAGCGGCGGCGAGCTGGGCCTCGGCCTGTGCGAGGGAGTGGAGAGCGTCGGCGCGGCCGCTCTCGGCGAGGGCGAGCCGCTGGGCGGTCTCCTCCTCGCGTGCCAGCTGGGCACCTCGGGCCGCCTCCTGCTCGCGCTCCAGGCTCTCCACCCGCGCAGCCGCCGCCGCCAACTGCGCCTCCAGGGCCTGCACCAAATGCACACATGTGAGCGGTCGACCACACACACGACACACACACACGACAGCAGCAACAACAACAACGGCGGCGGCGGGGCAGCACATACCGCGCAAGACTCGCGCCACTGGGCAGCTTGCGTGGTGGCGAGTTCGAGGTCGTGGCGAAGTGGCTCGAGCGGCTCCTCCTTCTCCTCCTCCGCGACGTGCGCCTGCTCCTCCCCCGCCTCCTCCTCCTCCTGCTGCTTCCGCTCCGCCGCCGCCGCCGCCTCCTCCTCCTCCTCCTGGTGGGATTGGGCCATGGCGGCTTCGAGTTCTACGATGCGCGCCTCTCGCGTTGCGAGTAGGTCCCGCAGGCGCACTATCTCTTCTTCTTGCTGCTGCTGCAGCTTCCCGTCGTCGTCGTCGTGTTCATCGCCGGCGTGGAGGTCGTTGCCGCTGGCGGCTCCTCCCTCCCGCTC
Organism: Acanthamoeba castellanii str. Neff; assembly: GCF_000313135.1. NCBI lineage: Eukaryota > Discosea > Longamoebia > Acanthamoebidae > Acanthamoeba > Acanthamoeba castellanii. Next base: position 287,106 of record NW_004457518.1, read on the forward strand.
GGGCTCGCGCGCCTCCTTTTCACCGGTGATGGTGGTGATGGTGGCCTCCTCCTCCGTGGCGGCACCGCTACTGTGGTCCTCCTCCTCCTCCTCGTGGTGGTGGTGGTGGTGGTGGTGCGCCGGCTGCTGCTGCTGCTGGGCGTCCTTTTCGTGCAGGGCCGCCTGGAGGGCGTCGAGGGCGCGTGCGTGCTCTTGATCGGTGTCGCGCGCCAGCTGCTGGGCGGCGACCAGGAGGGCGTCCTTCTCGTGGAGGGCCGCCTGTAGGTCGTTGAGGGTGCGTGCGTGCTCTTCGTCAGCGTCGCGCGCCAGCTGCTGGGCGGTGACCAGGAGGGCTACTTTCTCGTGCAGGGCCGCCTGGAGGTCGTCGAGGGCGCGTGCGTGCTCTTGGTCGACGTCGCGAGCCAGCTGCTGCTCGGCGAGCAGGCGCGAATGGGCGCGGGCCAGTTCCTCCTCGGCGGCCTGCCGCGCCTGCTGGGCCATGAGCACCTCGCGCTCCGTCTGCTGCTCGCGCTCCTCCCGCGCCGCCCGCTCGCGGCTCAGCTCCCGCTCCAGTTGCTCCACCGCCGCTGCCTGCGTGTCCGCCTCCGCGCGGAGCTGCTTGGCAGTGCGCTGGGCCTGCTCCAGCTCCGTGCGAAGGGCATCGAGGGCCGCGGCGGCGTCGGCAGCAGCGGCATCAGGCTCGCGTGGTGTTTCCGCGGAGGCTTGCTGGGCCTGGGCCAGGGCGTGTTCGTGTTCGCGGAGGAGCTGCTGGTTGTGCTGGGTGAGGGCGAGGGCCTTGGCCTGGAGGGCGGCAATGGTCTGCTGGTGGGCCTTGGCGTCAGCGGAGGCCGTGGTGCGGAAGGCCTCCAGCTGCTTCTCCGTGCGCCGCAGCTTCGTCTCCAGCCGCATCGCCGCCTTCTTCAGATCCCGCACCTGCGCCTCCGCCTCCTCCCTCGCCGCCGCCGCCGCCCGCATCGCTTCCTCCTCCTCCTCCTCCCTGCTGGCCTCGCCGCCGCCGCCCTGCTCCACCTCCCGCTTCTCGCTCTGTGCTTCTTCATGCCGCCGCCCCTGCTGCTGCTGTTCTCGTTCTTGTTCTTGTTGAAGCCGCTGCTGCTGCTCCACGAGGCGGTGCGCGGCCTGCGCGGCCTCGTGGCGGGCGGTCTGTGCGTCGCGCTGGGCGCTGTCGAGGGCGAACGCGGTGCGGGCCGCCTCCTCGCGTGCTGCGCGTGCCTCGCCGGCCTGCGCCGCCGCCTCCGCTTCGGCCTGGGCCAGGCGCCGGCGCAGGTCCTCCACCTCCGCCCGCAGCTCGTCTGCCTCACGCCCCGCCGCCGCCTCTGCCTGCTGATGGCGGCGTGTGGCCTCGAGGTCGTCGTCGTCGTCGTCGTCGTCGTCGTCGCTGTGGTGGTGGTGGTGGTAGGTGTGGTGCGTGGAGGAGGACGTGGGCGAGGGGTGGTGGAGCAGACGCAGCTGCCGGTGGAGGTCTTCGTTGGCGTGGTTGACGAGGTCGGCCGTGACGCGCTCCTCGTCGAGCTCGCCCTGCAGACGCGCCACCTCGCCCTCGAGCGCCGCCACCGCCGCCCGCAGGCGCGCCACCTCACCGGCCTGGGCCTCCACGTCCGCCGTCGACGTCGACGTCGACAGGGACGGCGACTGGGGCGACTGCGTCAGGTCGGCATACGAAGACGAAGAGGAAGAAGACGACTTCTGGGCGGCGAGGAGGAGGAGCTGGGTGCGCTGGAGGGCGAGGTTAGCCTGGCGGGCGCGCTCCTCGAGCGAGTCGCACTGCTGGTGGAGCCGCTCGAGCTCCTCGCGGCCGGCCGAAGCCTCCCGCTCGGCGTTGGCCAGGCGCAGCATGGCGAACCCGTGGGCCTCCTTCTCCGCGCTGAGCTCCTCGAGCAGCACCTGCTTCTCCTCGGCCCATCGGTGCGATCTCCTCTCCTCGGCCGGGTGCTCCATCATGATTGGGGGGGGGTGATGAACGTTCGTTCCGTCCCTTCACGTCACGTGAGGTCCTGCACTTTCTCTCTTCCCCAAACGTCGGCTGCTGCTTCACTCTCCCCGCCTTGAAGTGATCCACTAAGCAATCAACGACGTGGCCCAACTCGATTTGATTTTCCCTTTCCTTTTTCTTTCGTGCCTCGTGTCGACAATGCGTGATTGAAATTCCTTAATCAGAGGACAACCTTTCCATTTCCTGTGATTGTTTGCATCTTTGTTTCCAGCTTGCAATCCACACCATGTCCGACAAGCAAGAGTACCAGCGCAACCCCACCTTCTACAGCGGCGAGGGCACCCCGGCACCGCGTACGCCGCCACATTTCGCTCGTTCCAAAGAACAAAAAAATAAAAGATACAAATAAAAAACAGGTGTAGGCGAGCTGACATTTTGTGTCCTCTTTGGGGCGGGGGTGGGGGTGGGTGTCTTCTGCAGAGGTGTACGCTGCGGGAGGTGCAGCCTACGCCCCGGGCATCTACCAGCAGCAGCAGCAGCAGCAGCAGCAGCAGTTCCAGCCCCAGCAGCAGTATGCGCCCTACCCGGGTCCCTACGTGCAGCAGCAGCACCCCGTCGTGGCCGTACATATGGCGCCCCCCGTCTATCATGACTACCACCACCACCACCACGACGAGCATCTGGGCTGTGCCCGCCTCGGGTATGTGCTGCTTTTGTTTTGATGTGACGTTGGTGTGACGTTGTCGATCGATCGCTGCGCGTGGCGTGAGCTCAACTGGCGCGGCGTGGCGTGGGGGGACGGGGTGGCAGGTGCCTGCTGTCGTGGATCCCGCTGATCGGTCTGATCACGTTCGTCCTCAACGTGGGCGCGCCGATGGGCTCCCGCCGGCGAAGGCTCGCATGGATCTCCCTGTTCGTGGCGGCCTTCATGGTCTGCTCGAGCCTGGGCCTCGTGTTCGTCCTCTACTTCACCGCCTTTGCCGCAGCCAACGCCAACCACTAAGCCTCCACTCAACCCACCCACCCACCTCGATGGACTCACTCCATCCGTGTGTGCCGCTCTCTCCTCCTTTTGTCTTAGTCCTGTCAGTGTACACAAGTCTTATGTTTTTGGTTTCATCAACTTATGCGTGAGGCATAAGATAAATTTTATTATTATTAAAAAGAAGTTCATCATCCTTCGCAACACGTGTGTACACTGTCGTCGGTGGTCGGGTGGCGGGCGTGCGGGACCACGCGCGCGCAGCTGCTGCTTCTTCTCCTCCTCCTCCTCCTCCTTGGTCTCCTTCTGCTAGAATCTAGAACCGCCCCTCCGGGCCGCCGAGGGGCGAGGAGGACGAAATGAAGGAGGCCATGAGTCGCTGGAGGGGCACGCTCACGTACACGTCCTCGTCCTCCATGCGCCCCAGGATCAGCTGCGTGCGCTGCGCATCCACCCGCTCCTGCCTCCGCTCCCGCTCCACACCTCCGCCGCCGCCGGTTGTGGCCGTCGAGCTGCCGCGGCCGCTGCCGGCGATGCCGATGCGCGAGAGGAGAGACGGGAGGAAGGATGGTGGCGGTGCGCGGGCGGCGGCCGAAGGCGAAGAGGGAGGACCACCATCGCGGCGGCGGCGGGCGAGGAGGGTGAGGTGGAAGTAGAGGAAGCGGTTGAAGGCCAGCTGCCGGAAGGCCGCGTCGCGGTCGAGGCGGCGGTGGCGCGCCACGCGGAACACCTGCCGGCGGATGTCGGCGAACGTGCCGGTGAACAGCGGACGGAGGGCGCCCGGCTGGACAAGGCGCCCGTCCTGCTCCAGCGCGCGGCCGACCTGCCCGAGGAGGCTCACCGGCGGCACCTGGCCGTGCTGCTCCAGCATCCCGTACAGCACCCCGAGGGCCTCCTCCACGCGCCCATTCCGCACATACCCGGCCACCAGCGCCGACCACGCCGCCAGGTCCACCTCGCCCTCCTCCACCATCTGGAGAGCCAGAGAGGGAGAGAGAGAGAGAGAGAAGACGGATTAGACGTGACGTCCGGCCCACGTGAGCAACCAACACGCTTCTCTCTCTCTCTTCGCTTTCGTTGGCTTTCTTTCTTTCTTTCTTTGATGGAGTGGATACATATATATGCGATATGTATGTAGGTATGTATGTATGTATGTGTGGGGGGGAGGGGCGTGCCTGGGCGAAGAGGGTCTCGAGCTTGGGGAGGTCGGCGAGGGTGCCGTAGACGTGCATGAGGCTCGTCTTGAGGTAGCGCGAATTCGGCCCCAAACGCTCCTGCAGCTCCGCGAACAGCGACCCCTTCCCCCCACCCGTGCCGGACTCTGCTTGTCGTGTGCGTGTGCGTGTGGTGCGCGTGTCGTGTGGGTGTATCGAGTGTGTTACGTGTGAGCGGCGAGAGGCGACAGTGGCGGGGCGCGCGTTGATGGGATCGTGGATCGTACGGCTGGCGGGAGCGGCGGGTGGCCCGCGATGCCGCACGAAGCTGTCGACGAGGGCGGAGGCGGCGTGTGGGCCGGCCAGGGGAACGCCATCGGCCTCCATCTGCGCCACCACGCGGCCCAGGTGCTCCCGGTACCGCTCGGCCTCTGCCTCTGCACCCCCCCCCCCATCGCCCACAAGGCAAGCCGTACGGTCAATCGTTAGAGTAAGATATCTAATCTAAACTATCTAAACGAATCCAAACTAATCTGGACCACGTGATGGGACGTACCGGACGCGGGCGACACGACGGAGGGCTGCAGGCTGGCGAGGAGAAGTCCGTACATGCCACTCTCGCGCGGGATGTGCCGACATTCTACCTCCCACCAGGTGCCGCAGCGAGGGTGAGTGCGTGCGTCGTGCGCGCGGGTGTGCGTCGTGTGTGTGTGTGTGTGTGCATATGACATCCGTGTGTGTGTGCGCGTCGTGTGTGGTGTGTGTGGTGTGTGTGGTGTGTGTGTGCCGTGTGTGTGTCCTCTTTGGCGTGCGTGTGTCGTGTGTCGTGTTTTTTCGTAGGCGGGGGGGGGCACGCACCGGTGAGGAGGGTGTCGAAGAGGGCGATGGCCATGTCGGGTTCGCGGTGGCGGCGGCACTTGCGGAGGAGGATCATGAAGCTCTCGGCGTTGAGTTTGGGGTTGTAGGCGTACGTGCGGTCCGTGCTCACCGTTCCCTCCCGCATGCTCCGGAACAGCGCCTCCGCACGCGCCCTGGCCCCCTCCCCCCAGTCAGCCCGGCCCATTGCAGCAGCAGCGGTGGATTGGTGGATGGGAAATAGAAATTGTATATATAGTGTAAATAAATATATATACATATATATCAGGGTTCGTACCGTCCGCCGTGGTGCCAGATGTTGTGCATGCTCTTCCTCGACGGCGGCGATGACGCCGCCGATTTGGGTTCGTCCTGGCGGTGGCGCGTGAGATACACGCACACGCACCACCGCACACGCACACGGGAAGGCGGTACGGGGATTCGATTGGTGGGGGGGGGTTGGGAGGAGTACGCCGTCGGTCTTGAGGAGGAGGGCGTTGTAGACGCGGACGTCGGGCTGGAGGCCCTCGTGGAGCATGCGGTTGAGGAGGCCCATGCCGTCATCGGGGTGCCCGTGCAGAATGAGCCAACGGTACACCTCCCCGTCACCACCCACCCCGCTCTCCTGCATCAGATCCAGCACCTGCGTCCGCTCACTACGCACCGACACACGACACACGACACATAGCACACGCACACATGGTCGCTAAGACAAGTTTCGGCTCACTCGTTGGCGGCGGCGGCGGCGATGGTAACATACGAGACGGGAAGACGGGAGGGGAGGCGGGCGGCAAGCCGTCGGAAGGGCGTGGTCGAGGAGGGCGCGTAGCCGAGGGCGCGCATCTCGTGGAGCACCTCGCGCGCCTCCTCGATCGACGCGCTCGCACCCAGAAGCTCCTCGTAGAGATCCTGACTACCCGCCATGCCCCGCCCCTCACCCTCCCCCTTGCGCACGCTTCACACACGACACATACACGACACACACGTCGCGCCCATTAGTAACTGGCGGCGGCGGCGGAGCGCTGGCAGATGAGTGATTACAACACCAACAATGACCTTTGGGGGGGGGGTAACGCACGTGGCGAGGAAGTCGAGGGCGGCGCGCGCGCCCGAGTGAGAGCAGTGAACGTGGGCCATGGCGCTGAGGGCGGAGGGCGTGATGGGAAGCCCGCTCCCCACCAGATCGCTCCACATGCGGCCGGCCTCCCACACATTGGCCGACGACCCGCCCACGTGCGCCTGCCACACTCGCGGTGTAAGTGCTCTGGCCCGAGCACACAATTATTGCGATATCTATATTTTTTTATATAGATAGATAGATAGATATAATCTGTTGTATGATCCTATTCGCCACCGGAGTCCAGCAGCAGCAGCAGC
>NW_004457518.1:293424-294840 GCF_000313135.1 Acanthamoeba castellanii str. Neff
GTTAGAAGCAATAGAAGGGGGGGGGGTTGGCGCACCCAAAGGAGGGTGGTGTAGATGGCGGGGCTTCCCAGGCCGAGGGAGCGCATCAGATGGTACACCCGCCGCAGGTCCTCGACGTGCCCTGCAGGGGCCACGCCACACAACACACACATACCATATAAAATATAAAACAGTACACAGCGAAGCAGCGATTGGGAGGGGAGGGGGGTACCGGCGCGGGCGAGCGTGGTGGTGAGGGCGGCGAAGGTGTGCACGTCGGGCTGGAGGTCAGCCTCGGCCATCCTGGCGCCGCTCTCCGTCAGCAATGGTAGATCGGGGGGGAGCAATGCTGCGGGGGTAAGATGAGGACGAGGACGAGGAGGCGGAGAGCCGCACTTGTTGAAGGCGATGAGGGCGCGCTCCGGGCTGTTGCAGTTGGCGATGAACGAGTTGACGAGGCGCGTGTTGGGCTCGATGCCGGCCAGCGTGATCATGGTCCACAGCTTCTTCACCCGTTCGGCGTCGCCGCACCTGCCAGGGAACCACCAGCCGCGCCCGAAGATGAGCTCCCCTCCCCCCCAATCTTCGGCCGCCTTCTTCTTCTTCTTCTTCTTCAACTGTGCAGAGGTGCCGCCGCGCGGACGTGCATCGATTGAATGGGAGGAGGGGGGGGGGTGAGGAGTGCCTGTGGGCGAGTGCGAGGAGGGAGATGTAGGTGTCCATGTCGGCACGCAGCCCCAGGCCGCGCAGCCCCTCGTGCAGCTCGAACGCCCTACCCACACGCCCGTCAGCTAATGGATCGCGCGCACCACTGGGGATGCGCAGTGGCACGAGCCGCCCCTCGGTGGTAGCTCCTACCACAGCCGTGGAGGTGGGGCGAGGGGGGTAGAGGGGGGGTAGGGGGGGTAGGGGGGTACTGGTTAATGTCGCCTGCCCGGTGGCAGAACTGGATGAGACGCCGGAAGGCCGAGAGGTTGGCGATCCCCTCCACGCCCATCCCGATGAACCTGCCACCACCAGCCACCAACGAACACGACCAACGACACGACACGCGATCAATGACACGACATAGGACACGAGAGAGCACGTGGATCGGGGCGCCGGGCAGGAGGTGTGCGCGTACCGGTGGAAGAGCTGGACGGCCTCGCTCAGCCAATGCGCCCTGGGTCGCCCCACGCCGTATATGTCCACCACCATCTGTAGACACGACACACGCACGCACACACCACACACGCACGCTGGTGGGACCGCATGTGGTGGTGGTGGCTGGTGGTGGGTGGGTGGGGTGGTCGTACGTCGAAGGTGGCGGCCGTCGGGCGTACGCCGTCGCGGAGGAGGTCCTCGAGGAGGTGGCGGGCGTGCTCCGGCGATCGGCGGTGGAAGCGGAGGCACAGGTGGTAGTGGTCGAGGCCCATCGGCACGCCGGCCTCCCGCACC
>NW_004457518.1:295009-306828 GCF_000313135.1 Acanthamoeba castellanii str. Neff
ACCGCCTGCTCCACCCCCACCTCCCGCCGAAGAGGCCGCTTCGCCGACCCCGCCGCCGCCGCTGCCGTCGCTGTCGTGGTGGTGGTCGTACGCGAGGAGGGCAGCGTACGCAGGGACGACGACGAGCCGGCGGCAGTGAAGGTGCGCCGGAGGGGCCGCGGGAGGGAGGCGCACGACGACCTCAACGACGACGACGAGGACGAGGAGGCGTGGAAAGTGGCGCCGGAGGTGCCGTTGCATGAGGCGAGGAGGAGGAGAGGGCGGACGCTGAGCATCGGCAGCGAGGAGGCGACTGGCGGAGAAGATGTGAATGTAGATGGAGGAGAAGCGGGAGGGGCGCGATGGCCAGCATGCTGGAGTGTGCCGACGTGCACAGGAGCACGTGCCCGCCCCTGCACACAAGCGTGCGGCAAATAGCGCCTCAGCATGTGGTGGTGCAGACAGTTGGCCTTGCTCAGGCTTCTTTGTTCTGTTTTCCTTTCTATTTTTCTTGTTTGCCTTTTTTTTCTGTTTGCTGTTTTTTGTTTTATATTTGTGGCATTTTAAAGAACTGGGGATGATATTTCGGCGCCCATTTTGGGACGAGGAAGCGCTCTCTGCCTGTACAAGCGGACACCACCTCGTCGTCGTCGTCGTCGTCAAGAGGTGGGTTGGCGGTGATGATGAGGAGGAATGTTGGAAGCGCAGCGGAGGCGGCGGGTGAGTGAGGGAGTGAGTGACTACAGGAGATGATCGAAGATCGATGTGTCGGCAATGTCGGTGCCGCTGCCCTCGCTGCCGGCCACGAGGAAGCTCTGGGCCGTGGTGGCATCATCGGCCTGGCTGGCGGCACCGCTGGCCTCGTCCGGGTCGTCTGGGTGATGTTCCGACGAGGGGAGGTCGCCGACGGCGAGGTGGTCCACCGCGGGCACCACCGACGTCGGGACGACGGCAGCAGCGGCGGCGGTGGCCATGGCGGTGGTGCCAAAGTCAGCCGGGAGGCCGAGGATGGCGCGCGAGGAGTATTCGTCCGAGTACCACGGGGGCAGGGTGTCCCTCCACTCGCTGCCGCCGGCGACGTGCTGGTGGAGGGTCTGCGTGATGGGGTGGATGCCGTATTGGGTGGTGAAGGGGAGTGGGTTGACCGACGGGTGGAGCACGTTGGGCTCCAGCACGTCCAGTTTGCCGGCCAGGCTCATTCCGGCGGCGCCATCCTCGCCCCCGCTGGCGAGGGTGACGGGTGCAGATTCTGCCACGCCGATATCGGGCAGCTTGGCCGAGAACGCCGACATTCTCGGTCCCATGGTGTGCGGAGAGAAGGGAGAGAAGGAGACCGGGCCACCACCAGGCATCGCCATGTGGTGGGGGTGCGGACGAGACGAAGAGGAGGAAGAGGAGGTGTGAGGAGGCTGGACGGCGGAGAGGATTCTGGGGAGCTGATCGAGCGGGTACGGCCTCATCAGAAGCGCCCGTCCTGGAATGTGGTCGTTTACGTTCCAACGTGAACATTGAGAGTGAGAGAGAGAGATCATGGAAGCGTCTAGCCAAGAGCGAAGGCGTGTGTGTAGTGTGCACGTACCGAGCGGGCTGTCGTAGGGCACGCTGGCCAGGTCGGCGTCTGTGAAGGGAGGGGCTTGCCAGGTGGATACGCCGTCCCAGTCGAGAATGTCGGCATCAAGAAAAGCGGGCGAGAGCTCGCTCTCTTCGCTTGCCGCGTCGCTGGGAAGTTCCTGCTTGGCGTTCTTCCTCTTTGTCCCCTTGGTGCTCGTGCTCGTGGTGTGCGTCTTCTTGATCTTGACTGTTGTGCGGAGAGGGAAGCGTGTGAGCTCGTAGTCACCTCGCCCGCCGCGTAGCGAGTAGTGGAGAGTAGTAGAAGTACCGAGCGAGTTCGGATTAGTGATGAGGTATCGCTTCTTATTGACAAGGGCGGCGATCTCTTGCTTGATCCGCTCTTCATCTTCCGGACTCTTTGGTGAGATCGCCTGCAAGGACCCTATCATCTTGTCCAAGCTGCCCGTGCAGATGGTCAAAAAAATCTGCTCCTCCTACAAGACGTGCCCATAGGGAGCAAGAAGGGGAGCTCTGGTACCTTTTGATCTTGCGGTGAGGCCACCTGGCATGGGCAAAAACAACCAATTAACTAGAGCTGCGCAATGACCAGACGGGGGGGTTCCATACCTGGGGATGCCATTCTTTCTGCATATCTTCTTGAGCACGGTCGCACAAACCTGCACCCAACGAATTGGATTGAGTTAATCGGAGGATCCCGATTAGCGGAATGGGATCAAGCACGTACCCCCAGTTCCTTCGCGACCGCATTGATAGGAAGGTGAAAGTATTTTGTGAGTTGCTCCAGGCCAATGTCTTGACTGTGAGGCATGATGGCCCAGATATTCCGGCCGAGTAGCAGCAGATGGATGCGATCGAGCAAGAGGCTTTCGGGCAGATGCTGGATTCGATCTTTCTCGTGAGGTGCGTTGCCAGAGGAAGGAGAAGGCAGGGGCAGGAGTAGTAGTGCTCGTCCTCTTCCTCTGCTTACCTCCTTTTTCTTCTTTTGGTATTTGTTCTCTGCTTTATTTTTGTTTTTCGACGGACACTGTCGACATCAGTTCTGGAGGAATGCTCCTGCCTCGAATTCCGCAGTTCATTCCGAACGCGCCGCGCAAGATTCGACCTCGCGCCCATTTGATCACAATTTGATATCGATGAGTGCCACTGTTGGGGAGCAGCGCGCGGCCTCTGCTCTACGGGGCGCACTGCAGGAGGTGCAGCTGGTGCATGGGCTCCTCGATGAGTACGACACTACCCGGGACAAGAAAAAGCTGACGGAGGTGTCCCTCAAGATGAAACACATCCTTCCCACCATCAAGGTACAAAAATCACCTCGAGCTGTCGATCATGGGTCGGGCAGTCTGAGGATCCCCAGACACTGCATTCTTCTCCCATTCAATTTAATAAAAAATAGAAAAATAGAAAAAGAACGCTTACATGGCTGGGTGAAGGAGCTGTCCACAGACCCCGAGTGCAAGACAAAGGCCAACGCGCCGCTCCTCATCGAGCTGAGCACGGGCATGAAGGACGCCGTGGCCCGCACCAAGAACTTCAGCACGGAGGCCTCCTCCACCACCACCACCACGCGACAGCCCTCCCCCCTCTCCTCCGCCGTCTCCGCCGCGTCGCCGCTCCCTACTCCCACCACAGAGCCCCTCTCCCGGCACGCCGCCAGCGGCTGGCTCAACAAACTCGGCGACAAGGGTACCACACAAACTCAGCCTCGTGTGCCGTGTGCCGTGTGCCGTGTGCGTGTCGTTGGTTATGTGCCGTGTGCCGTCGATGAGTGTGTTTGTGTGACATTCATTTATGGGAACAGGGCTGATCAAGTCGTGGAAGAAGCGGTGGTTCGCCCAGCGAGCCGAGCGGCTGTACTACTACGAGACCAAGGAGGAGACCGGCCTGAAGGGGTTCGTCGACCTGACCCTCGTCACGGCCGTCGCCGAGTCGCCCAAGGTCAAGCACGGCTTCGAGCTCCGCACCAAGGACCGCATCTACTACCTCCAGGCCGCCACCGACGACGAACGCGCCCAGTGGATGCAGATGCTCTCCTCCTGGTAACCACTACTCAATCCCCTCGCTCTTCTTCTTCTTCTTCTTCTTCTTTTTCTTCTTCTGGGACTGTTGGCTCACCCCGCTCGCCGCGGCATACGTCGTGTGTGCGCTCCAGGCTGGACGGACGGTCACCACAGAAGGCGCCGACCACGCCGACCCCATCGGCCGGCGCCACCACCAGCAGCAGCAACGGCGGTCCCACGCCGTTGAGCCAAAGCGCGCGGCGCACGCTCTCCTTCTCGCAGAACCCGCAGCAGAACGACGGCCCGCAGCGAAATCGGGGCGAGACGGTGCCCGTGGCGCCGGCGGGTGAGGCGTGGGCCTACGGGACCCGCGAGCGGGCGCCCTCCCTCGTCGCGGAGCCGGCGGGCGTGTCCACGGGCCGCGCCGCCCGCGAGCTCTCCATCGAACGGAGCGGCGGGGCCGACCAGTCGGGCACGACGCCCAGCAGCTTCCGCGAGGAGGAGATCCGCGCCCTCCAGCAGAAGCTCCTCTCGCTCGAGGCCAAGCTCGACACCTCCGCCAAGAGCGTGCCCACGCGCGCCCTCGCCCCCGACACACCCTCCTCCTCGTCGTCGTCGTCGCCCTCCACCTCGCCTTCGCCTTCGCCCTCCACCCACGCCCCGGCCATCACCTCCCCTGCCCCGGCCGCCGCCGCCGCTGCTGCAGAGGAGCAGCTGCGGGCGATGGAGAAGAAACTGGCGGCGGCCGAGGAGGAGGCCAGGCGCGCCACGGCTCGGCTCGAGCACCTCAAAGAAAAGTACAGCGCCAGCAAGCACAAAACCAAGGTACCTTGAATAATAATAATAACAATAATAACAAAAACAAGACAACAATAACATTGCAATCGATTGAGTTGGACTTTGACTTGAGACGTGAATTGACTTTGACCTTCGGGTTCCAGACGGCAGAGCAGCGGATCGAGGGCCTGACGGAGGACGTGAACCACCTGACCAAGGAGAGCAGGGCCAAGGACGAACACATCGCCTCGCTCAAGGCCTCCGCGGCGTCCAGCGCCTCCAGCGCCGCACCGCCGGCTACTCAGCTGGTACGTGGTGCCTCCTCTCTCCCCCCCCCAATCCGACGGCGCGGCGGCGGCGGATGGACACGAGCGCGTGCCTGCTGATATGCCGACCCACGCCGCAGGAGGAGACCATCGCGCAGCTGCGTCAGGCCACGCATGCCCACCAGACCCAGAACGCCTACCTCGCCTCCGAGGTACCCACGATCGATGCCCGATGCATGCCATCTCTCCTCCTCCTCCTCCTCCTCCTCCCGCTTCTCGCTCACACTGGCCCACCCTTGGTCGGCCGCCGGTTTCAGATCAAGAAGCTGCAGCGAGAGCACACCATCGAGCTGGCCTCCCGGGACGAGCAGCTCGACGGCCTGCGCGCGCAGCTGGAGCTCGCACGCAGCAGCTCCGCCTCCGATAGCTCGATCGAGGCCGAGTTCGCTGCCCTGCAGAGACTGTACGCGCACCCATTCCACTTGCCGCAACGTCATTGTTGAATGGCGTTGTCTTCCACTCGAAAACTCTTGCTTACGATGCGGACGCGCATGTGTGTCTGTGACCAGATATTTCTCGGCATTGGCCGTGGGGATCAAGCTCAACCTCATGCTCCAGGGCCAGCCCTGCAACATCGACGCCGCCTCCCTCTGGAGCAAGGTCCTCCTCCTCCTCCTCCTCTCTCTCTCTCCCCCACACTCTTCTGTGCGCTGATGGGGTGTGATGTGCCACCGCTGCAGGCGCAGGCGCTCAACCTGCACTTCTCCAAGTGGAACGAATGGGTCCTCGCCCGATACGAGGAGGCCTTCGACGACTGAGGCCCGCCTACACCACACTCCATGTACACACACCCCCCTTTTATCGCGGCCCAACCCGGTGCGTCATGCACAAATAAAGTCCGAAGCTCCGGTCCACCCAACAAACTTGGTCGTCTGGCACCACAAGAGAACAGAACACGCAAGACACAAGAGAGATGGGGAAGAAGAAGACGTTGGCCGCCGCGCGCACCGACCCCCTTTCGCGGGGCATGGCCGTGGACCCCTTCGATGAGAACCGCTGCTGCAACTGCGGTATGCCCCCCCCCCAAATTGGGAGTTCTCTTCTCTTCCCTCCCCCCCCCTTTCAAATGAGCGAAAGAGCGAAGTGGGGGCTCACTTGGTTGTGGGGGGATAGGACCGTGGAAAGAGGACGGCTGCTGTGCGTGGTGTTGTGCATGCTGCAACTTGGCCTCCGCCAACACAACTATTGCTGTGCGTACCTCCTCTCCCTGTCCTTCTCCCACCTCCACATGCACTCAACAGACTTGTGCAGGTGGGACTTGTGACTGGCATTGTTGTGGTGGCTCTCATGTGTGCTGTTGTGGTACTGGCTGGTGGTTATGTCACACCACAGTAACGGATAAATGCCACTGGTGTAAAATAAAGAAAAACTTTGTCTTTTCAGCCAACTAACTGATCACAGGGGTGTATCCAACACAATGCTGTTTTGGCGTTGTCCCAAATGGTTTGTAGTGTCACAAAAACTGTTGGGTGCAGCAGACATCAGCTGAAAAGGCCTCTTCTCTGCACACAACTTATCCCACTGCCCAAACAGCATCTTCAAAGGGCAATGTGTGGAATGTGAAGCAAAGTGTTGGCCAAGGGATGTAACTACACAAGTGCACTATGCCATCATGAGTGCACCATCAAGAATTTTGAAGTCTGGACAGCTCTGAGCCTTCAAAAATTAGTTTTCAACCAGCTGATCCCTTGAAGAGAAAGGTCATTTCTGAAGGCTTTTTAGCCAGTGTGGTTGTGCTCACTCTTCATATCATTAGCACACATCAGATGAACCAACAACCCCAAACACAATCTTGGTCAGCCCTGTTGGCACCCACCACCCAACACACAGTTTTGCACTCAATCAAAGCAATTATCAACTTCATTTACTCTCTACCCTTGCACACCAAGACCCACTGCCCATATCCCAGGTCCCCCAGGTCAGCAGGGCCAGGTCATCAGGGCCTCCTCCTCCTTCATCACCTGCATGTGCAGTGGACATGGAGAGAGTGTGCAGAATGCTGTGCACACTCAAGGACAACCTCACTGTTACATAGCAACTGCACTGACACCAACTGGAGCAAAAGGCAGCCCAGGCCAACCAATGCACTGCTGACTGATGAGCCACTGACCAAGGCCCACCTGCTCAGATCTCCCCACCTTTTTTTTTACACAATCATGCACACAACATGACATGACACAACACCACCACACAACTATTGGGTGGTGGTCACCATCCCATCAACTTCAGACTAGAACTCAACCCAATCTTCTTTGCCAAAAAGGTGCACTTCTTCCCAAGTGTGATTTTGTTTTTTTTTTTTTTTTTGTTATATATATAATAGAGCAACAGTCATATGGGTCCTGTGGGTCCTAGTGGTGACACATGTCTTTGGACAGCACTGACAGTTGTGCATTCTCTTCACTTGTGGCACTTGCCAATGACAATGATGACTGATTCCCACTTTGACATGGGGAAGTGTTACTGCTACATACCTGGGTGCTGATGCTGATGGCCATTTGTTATGCTGGTGTGCAGTTGAATACAAGTGCTGTTGCCAGGTGGAGACCTGGTTGTACTTTTCCCTGTACACTTGGCCTTCCTCTTGGGGAACTCCCTTTCAGACCCCACAAACCTGTGGCTAGATGTGTACTGTGGAGGGAATGGACCATGAACTGGGTGCCTTCACTGCATAATTCAAATAAGGTATCAACAATGCCTGCTTTACATTCCGTCCCAGGTTTCGTTTTGTGGCCGCGTTGGCGCTCACTCCAATCAGCAAGCAGAAGAAGATGAGCAGCACGACGAGCAGCGCCAACGACGGCAGCCTGACGGTGGCCGCCCTCCTGAACCAGATCAGCGAGGTGCAGAAGCTCCTCGCAGAGGGGCGATCGGTCGATGAGACCGATGACTGGGGTGATTCGGCCCTCCATGCGGCCGCCCTCAAGGGCCGCCTCACCGTGGCCAAGCTCCTCATCGACAAGGGCGCCGACGTCAACAAGACCAACAACGCTGGCTCTACGCCCCTCCACAAGGCCGTTGTGAGCGGCAATGCGCACCTCATCGAGCTCCTCATGCAGCACGGCGCTGACGGAGATCTGCGCAACCACGCGGGCCTCCTGCCCGAGGACTACACCAAGAAGAAGAGCCTTAAGCTCATGGTCCTCGGCAAGTCCGCCGTCGAGATCAAGGTGCCCGTCCCGCGCGCCATGCGTGGCCTCGTCATCGGCCAGGGCGGCAAGACCCTCAAGCGCATCCGCACCGCCAGCGGCGCCGACGTCGCCTTCCCGCTCGACGAGGAGGTGGAGGAGGTCGTCATCCGCGGCCGCGCCGAGGCCACGGAGAAGGCCCGCGAGCTCGTCGAGGAGATCGTCAACAAGCGCAAGGAAGTCGAAGCCGTCGTACGTAACCCAGACCTTTCTCTTGCGCGTAGTGTCACCATGGCGCCAACGGTATTCTGGAGTGAGAGATGATGACGATTTTCTTTGAAGTCGTTGACGATCTGACTTGTACAAATCGATTTGTTGTTGACCGGAGAGCAGAGGGAGGCGAAGGAGAAGGAGTTCTACAGCGGCGACTACACTCGCATCACGGTGAGGGTCCCCAAGCACCAGCACAAGCTGATCATCGGCGCGGGCGGTAAGACCATTCGCGAGATCATCAAGGAGACCGGCGCTAAGATCAAGATCCCCCCCGGCGACGACGACGATGAGGAGGTCGTCATCGAGGGCTCGCCCGAGGCCGTCGACCAGGCCGCCGAGAGGGTGACCAAGGCCACCATGTTCCAGGAGCGCGTACGTGACACCCTCATTCCGTCCTTTTCGTGCGCGGCGCTCACGTGGAATGGGTGTGTGCGTGTGCGTGTGGGACACAGGACAACGCTGGCGGTGGTGGCGGAAGAGGCCGCGGCCGTCCGAGACGTGAGGAGGGCGAGGAGTCCGGCGGTTACGGTGGTGGTGACCGTGGTACGTGGCATCTTCGTTCACCACACGACACACGACCGCAAGGTGCGGAAGAGATGTGCTGACCTGTGTGATGTGTGTGCGGCACACAGAGGAGAGGAGGTTCGGCGAGGGCGGTGGCGGTAGGGGCCGTGGCGGCGGTGGACGCGGTCGTGACCGCGAGGGCGGCGAGAGGCAGGGGTCCAACATCACGCTGGCCTCCTTCCTCGTGCCCTCCCGCAGCGCCGGCCGCAGGCGTGGCGACAACTGACCAGCCACCCTCCCCCGCAACTGCCACGCCGCGGCATAGATGATGTCGCGGTGGCCTCACCCCTCTTCTGGCCCACAGCTGCTGCTGCTCCACTAAAGTCTGTTGCCTGCGCTTGCACAACTCTTCTCTGTATTGATTGCCGAGACATGGGACATCACAACACGTCGCACGAGGAATTGGCAGAACGTTGAAGGTTGAAGTGGTCGCTTGGCTTGGCTTGGTGGAGGGTCGCCGCCCTCGACGTCTACTCGGAGAGGGGGAGCTCGCCAGAGTCGGCGATGGTAAGGGTGGCGCTGGGCTTGCCGGACTGGCTGCCGAGCGACTCGAGCTTCTTGATGATGTCGTAGCCCTCGAGCACCTTGCCGAACACGACGTGCTTACCCTGTTTTGAGCGCGCGAAACGAGTCAGCTTCCGTACGGGGGGGGGGGCAAAAGGGGAGCGTGCTGTGTGTGGTGCGTACGTCCAACCAGGGGGTGGCCACGGTGGTGATGAAGAACTGCGAGCCGTTGGCTGTGCGGAACACACAGAAGTGTTAGCGCGAGGCAGGGCAGAGGAGGAGTGGGGAGGGGAGGGGTGGGGTGACGGTACTGTCCTTGCCGGCGTTGGCCATGCTGAGGAGACCGGGGGTGGTGTGCTTCAGCTTGAAGTTCTCATCAGCGAACCTGTCGCCGTAGATGGACTCACCGCCCACACCAGTGCCGTGGGTGAAGTCGCCGCCTGCGGAATCGGACTGCGCCGTGAGACGAGCGAAAGAAAAGGGGAGAGCTCTGGCGGAAGGAGGAGACCTTGGATCATGAAGTTGGGGATAACCCTGTGGAAGGAAGAGCCCTTGTAGTGGAGCGGCTTGCCCTTGCTGCCGACGCCCTTCTCGCCAGTGCACAGCGCACGGAAGTTCTCGACGGTCTTGGGCACGGTGCCGCCATACAGACTGCGGACCGCGGCAAACGCGCTCAATACGACCGCCTACTCATCGATGAATCGTGGCAGTGGAGGAGGGGAGCATACCCGAACACCACACGACCCTCAAGCTTGCCATCGATTTCTGCGTTCGGCGTAGAGGGACATGAATTTCATCCCGCGTAAAAAGGCGTGAATTGTGAGAAAGAGGCAGCGCACCGATGTCGAAGTAGACCTTGTTGGTAATCTTGGGTCCCTTCTTGTCCTGTAATGAGATGTTGGTGAGGCTACATGCTAAGTACAAACAGCCACAGAAAAGAAAGAGCAGTCATCGTACCGCCTCAGCCTGAGCGAGCACGCTCAAAACGCAGAGAACGGCAACGAGGAGGAGAGAAAGCTTCATCTTGGCTACACGTTCTTCGCGGTGGAGATGAATGTGAACGCAGAAAAACAAAGCCGGCAAAATAGAACACGCCCTCTGACGTCAGAGCGTGACGTCAGCAGCAACAAAAAAAAAAGAAAAAGGAAGAACGCCAAGTAGCTCAGGAATGCAAGGAGGCCGATGGGAAATAGTGTGGAATGGGTGGAGTTCCGATCCGGCGGGGAAAGGAAACTTCGGAGGGATTGATATGTGCGGACAGAGGGGGGCTATAAGAGGGGGGCGGGGACTTCGGGGGCCGGTTTGCGCTCTCTTCTTCTCCTTCCCTCCATCCGTTCATCCATCCGTGCTGCTGTGTGTAGTGTTTCCTCTTCTCCACCAAGAAGTCGTCCTCCATCCTCCAGCACCGATCAAAAACCAAAAAAATCAAGAAAACCCCAAAAAGACAAAAAAATCCAGAAAACCCCCAAATCGCATCGACATCGTCAATGGCTGCCAACTCTCCCTACCAGTCTGCTTCGCTCTACGTGGGTGATCTCAACCCCACCGTTACGGAGGCTCTCCTCTTCGAGATCTTCAAGGCCGTCGGACCCGTGGCCTCCATCCGCGTGTGCCGCGATGCGGTGACGAGGCGCTCGCTGGGCTACGCGTACGTCAACTTCCACAACGTGGTCGATGCCGAGCGCGCCCTCGACACGCTCAACTACACCCTGATCAAGGGCCGCCCGTGCCGCATCATGTGGTCGCACCGCGATCCGTCCATCCGCAAGTCGGGCCAGGGCAACATCTTCATCAAGAACCTCGACAAGAGCATCGACAACAAGGCGCTCTACGATACGTTCTCGGCCTTTGGCAACATCCTGTCGTGCAAGGTGGTGACCGACGGCAAGGGCAACAGCAAGGGCTACGGCTTCGTGCACTACGAGACCAGCGAGGCGGCCGACTCTGCCATCGCCAAGGTCAACGGCAAGATGCTGAACGGCAAGATCGTCTACGTCGGCCGATTCATCGCGCGCAAGGAGCGCACCCCCGGCAGCGACCCCGAGAAGTTCACCAACATTTACATCAAGAACCTCGGCGAGGCCTACACCGAGGAGGACCTCAAGCGCGACTTTGGCGCCTTCGGTACGGTGCAGAGCGCAGTCCTGATGAAGGACCCGCGCGACATCGGCCGCCAGTTCGCCTTTGTCAATTTCGAGGATCACGAGGCCGCCCACCGCGCCACCGAGGAGCTCAACGGCCGCAAGCTCGGCGACAAGGAGGTCTACGTCGGCCGCGCCCAGAAGAAGTCCGAGCGCGAGTCCTTCCTCCGCAAGCTCCGCGAGGAGCGTGCCCAGAAGTACCAGGGCATCAACCTCTACATCAAGAACCTCGATGACACCGTCAACGACGAGGAGCTCCACAAGCTCTTCTCGGCGCTCCCCTTCGGCCAGATCACCTCCTGCAAGGTCATGTCCGACGACAAGGGCAACTCCCGCGGCTTCGGCTTCGTCTGCTACACCAACCCCGAGGACGCCTCCAAGGCCGTCTCGGAGATGAACGGCAAGATGGTCGCCAACAAGCCCATCTACGTCGCCCTCGCCGAGCGCAAGGACGTACGCTCCGCCAAGCTCGCCGCCCAGCACGCCGCCCGTGCCGCCGCCCGCGTCGCCGGCAACGCCGGCCTCGCCGGTGCCCCCATGGCCTACCCGGGCTTCTAC
>NW_004457518.1:307194-310300 GCF_000313135.1 Acanthamoeba castellanii str. Neff
TCTCACGTCGCCGTCGCTGGCTTCGGCCTCGCCCGAGGAGCGCAAGAACATCATCGGTGAGACGCTCTACCCGCTCGTGGAGGCCCTCACGTCGGCCACCCAGGGCCCCAAGATCACCGGCATGCTGCTCGAGTCGATGGACGTCACCGAGCTCCTCCACCTGCTGCAGTCCCCCGACGCCCTCCGCGAGAAGGTCGACGAGGCCGTCGGCGTGCTCAAGGCCCACGAGGGCGAGGAGAACGGAGATGCCCCCAACGAGAGCGCTTGAGAGCAACGACGACCCAACCACCCCCCCCACGACCTTAGCGAACAACAACAACAGACCTTCAAGAAGAGAGATAGAGAAGACTGCGACGGCGCAGCGATCCCAGCCCTGACGACAACTTCAACCCCCCCTTTACAACGCACGGACTCATGGAGACGAGAGAGCAGCCACCACATCACGTCACCACTACATCCATAGCATGACCTTCAGTAGACCCCACCAAGCTGTGTTGCAATAAATGCCCCTCCACTTTGCAACATCCACGCCCACGACTCAACGTCTGTCAGCGGACGCAGTAGCCGCAAAGATCAAAAACTGAGCCTTTCATTTCATAATTTGCGCAGATGGATGAAAAGGAGATGGAGAAGCGGCGCAGGCCGCTGCCCTTGGCGTACGCCATGGAAGGAGAAGAAATGGAGGAGCGTCTCATCCTCAAGCCGCACCTCTCCGGCCCGCGCCTCGATCTCAGCCAGGCCAATCAGGTTCGCAAAATCAAATCATTCCTGCGTAGCGGTGCGTTGCTACAACGACATTAACCCCCCCCCCCAAACGTACAGCAAATGATCGAATCAGAGGGCGAGGAGCAGGAGGAGCAAGAGGAAGACGAAGCGACCTTCTTGCAGAACCTGTCCAAGAAGGAGCGCAAGCTGCTTCTCCACTACTTCAAGAAGGAGGAAAAGCAAAAGGGCGACGGCAAGAAGCGAAAGCGACGAAGCAGCTCCAAAAAGGACAAGAAGAAGAAAAAGAAGAGGCGCTCTAAGCACTCCTCCTCATCTTCCTCGTCTTCTTCCTCCTCTTCGTCATCGGCGACTTCCTCGTCTTCCGACGACGACGAAGACCGCGCCGCCAGACGCGCCAAGGAGGCAGCAGCCCCCGAGCCAAGCAACGGAGGTACGCGGCACTACTCGCGGGAGCGTGTGAACCTGCTGACGCGTGTTGTTGTTGTTGTGTGTCGTGTGTAGATGAAGCGCGGCGCCGGCGCGATCGCGATGAGGGCAGTAGCAGCGCGGGCAGGTCCTACGTGGACAAAGCGCGCGGGGAGAGGGAGGCGGGCGACCGAAGGGAGCGAAGGGAGGCGGAGAGGAGCCGCGCCAGAGACAGGCCCGACGCGGACAGTGAGCTGCGCAGTGAGCGCCGCGTCCGGGAGAGGGAACGAGACGACCGCGACCGCGACCGCGACCACCACCACGAGCGAGACCGGCCGAGGGAGCGGGGCCGGGACACGTCAGACAGAGACGACAGGGATCGGGACGACAGAAGCGGAGGAGGCCGGGAGAGGGAGCGCAGCAGAGACCGGGACAGGGGCAGAGGGAGGGAGCGGGAGCGGGAGCGGGAGCGTAGTAGTAGGAGCCGAAGTCGGGAGCGGAGGAGGGAGCGCGATGACGGCGGCAGGGACAGGCGGAGGTGATCATCACCATCGTCATGCGTGTTGTTGGCCAGACAGCATGTTGTGTGCTTGCTTGAATAAATTAAATAACAGAGCGAGAGAGATTGGGTGTGGGCGGGGCAGGCCAGCTGCCTGGAGGTCTTCTTCGTCATCACCATCACGCGGAGCCGTAGTTGCACCAGGAGAGCACCGGGATGCAGTCGATGGTGGTGCAGACGTCGCACCACGTCGGATCCTGCTCGACGGCGGTTATGGTCAGTGCTGCCCGCGTAAAGCGCAGAGAAAGAAACGTACGTTGGGGTTGACGTTGTAGTAGACCACCACGAGGCCGATGGCCAGGAGGAGGGCGTTGATGGGGGGGATGAGCAGAATGATGAGCCACCGCAGCAGTCGGTAGCAGTGCTTCACGCGCGCGGCCAGCGAGGGCAGCAGCACGAGGCCCGCCAGGAAGCCCTGCACCAGCCCTCCGATGTGCGCAAAGTTGTCCAGCCCGGGAAGCAAGCCCACGGCAAGCGCCAGCGCCAGACCAACCTGCACACGACACGACACACACCGTGAGTGTCGTGCGGGGTGTGGCGTGTGCGGTGCGTGTCGTGTGTGGTGCGTGCCAGGAGGAAGAGGGCGTTGAGGTAGGGGCGTTGGACAATGCCCCAGTTGAGGATGAGGTCGGCCACGAGCACCCCGGCCAGCCCGAAGGCGGCCCCCGACGCCCCGACGGTGATGGTGTTGGGGAGGAAGATGCACGAGGCCAGGTTGCCGGCGAACCCCGACAGGATGTAGATCGGGCCGATGCGCCAGAACCCGATCTGCCGCTCCAACGTCCACCCCACCCGCAGCTGCACCGTCTATTCATCGTATAGTCATCATTATCATATATGGGCGTGTGCGGCGCACAACACGCGCGACACGCGCGGTAAGTACTGTAAGTAAAGGCAGCTTAACAATGCGGCCAGGGTGGGTTGGGGCATATACGATGTTGATGAGGAGGTGGACGATGCCGACGTGGAGGAACATGGCGGTGAAGAAGCGCCAGGCCTCGTTCTTCTCGAGGATGGCCAGCGTCCACTTGGCTCCGAGCGTCTTCAGCGTCTCCGACGTCGGTCCGAACTACGAACAACATAACCACAAAACGCGGTCACGCCACGATCAGGCACGACATCCAAACACGACACACACGACACACACGACACGATACGATGCACAACAAGATGACGCGTACGAAGGGATTGTCCTGGAAGTCTTCGACGCCGCCGTTCCAGGCCAGCTCGAGAATGAGGCCCGCGATGTCGGCCGCCGTCACGAGCAGAATGAACACCGGCCAGTACTTGGGCTTGGCCACCTGCTGCTTCTTGGCTGCAGGCGCGCCATTTATATTTATCGTGCATTCAGCGTGTGCTTGTCATGACATATAGGTGCGAGTGCGTGCAGTTTACATGTGTGTGCGTGTGCGTGTG
>NW_004457518.1:310321-325091 GCF_000313135.1 Acanthamoeba castellanii str. Neff
CCTGGACCAAGGCCGGCGCCGGCGATGAGTCCGACCAAAAGTCGCTCCCTTCCATATTGTGATCGTTGCTGTTGCTGTTGACGTAAAGGTTGAGCTTCCCACGATTGTCGCGCTGGTAGTCCACCACATCGTCGTCGCTGCTCTCGTCCGCTGCATCAGCGAAGATCTCATGTCGCTGTTATCAGCACACGACACACACGACACGCACACGACACGCACACGACACGCACGACGCACGACACGCACACGACATATGACACTTGTTGAGAATTCAAGAATGCTGTGTGCGGTGTGTGCGGTGTACGTACCAGGTGGGCGTCGGGCGTGGGTAGCGGGTGGTGGGTGAGGTCGCGCGAAGGCAGCGACTGCGGAAACGTGTCCATCTCAAAGTCCAGCGAGGAGGCTGTGGCCATCTCGTTGAGGCTGAGGCGGTCGGAGTCGTTGTAGCGCAGGGAGCGCGGGGGCAGGGCGGGCGGGCCGCCACCTCCGATGGTGGAGGGGAGGGGCGAGGCGTCGAAGCCAAAGTCGATGTCCCACATGGGGAGGGCCGCGGGGGTGGCAAAGGCGAACGACGAGGAGGGCGGGGCGGAAGCCTCGGTGAGCTGGCGCTCGAGGAGCGAGGGGCCGTCGAGGGCGAGCTGCTCGCTCGTGCCCAGCCCGAACCACGAGTCCACCATGGCGCTGCCCCGCGCCGTGAGCCGCCCCACTAGGCCCGGCCCCTGGTCTGGTCGCGCGTCCCACCCGTGGAGGTAGTCCATCTTTTGTCTCTATGTTTTATTTCTATGAATTTACGTTTTGAGTTGTTGCTGTGGAGGAGAATGAAGATGAAGTGGCTGAAGATGTGAGGTGTGTTCCTTTATCTATTGGGGGGTTGATGGAGAAAGGTGTGGGGGTGGGGGACTTGAAACCGTCCGTGTTGCCTGGGGGCGTTCCATGTTAAAAAAGGCAACACACCCCAAAGAAGGAAAAACGTAGCGGCATCACCGCGCAAACAACAACAAGAAGAGAGAATGCAGTATGTACATCGGCTACGTAGCCACACCACTTCATGAGGCGCCCATCGCCCTGAGGATGATGGACGAAGAGGCACGGGGCGAAGATAAGTGTGAGTCGACCTGGGCGGGTTTGCAGAACAGGGCTCAATCGTCGAAGAGAGGGTGGCTGGGTGTGTGGTAGCGTGGTGCCTCGCCGAACGAGATCTGGCCGCGGCGGTAGTCGTCGGCGCTGGTGCCTGGGGGCAGGTTGCTCGTTCGCTGATAGGGGATGCCGTAGTGTTCGGCGATCTCCACGCGTCCTTCAGCCTCTTGCAGCTGTGTGGTCAATTGGTGAGGTGCAGATTTGGGGGGGGGTAATAATAGTATATAATTGGGCAGTGTACGTACCAATCGCTGGACCTCTTGTGGGTCAGTCTCGTACATGTGTTGATGGAAGAGCGTACGCGCCTCCTCGAGGATGTACTCACGCTCCTTGGGCGTTTGCGCGGGGTTGCGCGCTTCCCATGTGTTGCCCAGCCGCACCACTCGCTTGTACAAATCGCGCACCGCAGCACGCGAGCTCGCTCCTCCCATCATGGCGGCACTCCTCTTCATCTTGCTGCTACGATTCTATCAATTTTAATGTAGGCTGATCCAGCAAATTCGTACTGCATGCTTGCCTTTTGTCGACCAAAATTCCATTCTACGCAGACCACTCGTCGTCTGAGTCCAGCTCATCGTCAGGGTCGTCCTTGATCGCGCCGCGCCTGGCCGCCATCGCCGCGGCTAGGGTGTTGGCCAGCGAGTTGCCCTGGACCTCGTCCAGGTCCTTCAGGTCCGGCATACCGCCGCCCGCCACCGCCTCGGTCGCGCTGCGCAGCTTGGCCGTCTGCAGGCCCGCAAGCAGGCCGCCGCTCGGGCCGCCGCCGGCGCCCATGGTCGGAGGAGGCGGAGGGCCGG
This sequence comes from Acanthamoeba castellanii str. Neff, assembly GCF_000313135.1. Classification (NCBI taxonomy): domain Eukaryota; phylum Discosea; order Longamoebia; family Acanthamoebidae; genus Acanthamoeba; species Acanthamoeba castellanii. The sequence goes on from NW_004457518.1 coordinate 312,256, forward strand.
GGGCGGGGATGCCGGGCGGCGGTGGGCCGGGAAAGGTCGGGGCCGGGGGAGGGGGCGGACCGCCGCCGGGCGGGGAAGGCGGTGGCGGGGCGCCGGGGCCGGCCGGAATGGGGGGCGGGGGCGGCGGGCCTCCGGAGAAGGAGGGCGAGCCGTAGCCCGGGGCACTTGGTATGGGCGGCGGCGGGGCGAGGGCGGGGCGCTGGGGAATCGCGGGAGCGGCGGTGGGGTTCATGCCCATGGTGGCTTCCGCCACCGTGTCCATGATGAACTTGGCCGTGTCGCCTGCACACACCGCACACGGTCAGCGCTCGACCACCCATCTCACCAGATTATCAAGTGGTGTAGCGCACCATTGCGCAGTTCGCTCTTCGTGACGCCGGCGGCTTGGAACAGCTTGCGCCACTCGGGCGGGATGTTGCGGATCTCGAAGCCGTTGGTGTGATCCCAGCCTGCAGGAGAGGTGGTTACGGGGGTCATGGTCAACCTCAAACGATGGGCATCGAAGACAAGCGCGGGCGTTACCGATGTGTGAGGCGTGACGGAAGTTGGTGGGACCGCTGAGCGAGTAGTTGGCTGCAAGGCAACAACACAACAAGACGTGTTAGAGTTGATGGTTACTGAGGAAAACGTGCGCTGTGGTTCGGTAGGTACCACTCTCGTCGGCTTCCGCTGTGATACCCAGGCGGGAGGTGATATTGCTGAACCAGCCCTTCTTCTTTGTTTCCTTGCCCTTCCCCTGCGACTTTGGGTTGGTGTTGCTGCCGCTGCCTCCGCCGCCGCTGCCTCCGCTGTCGAGCGACCCCGGCGGACTCGGCCCCGTACCCCTCATCGTAGCCGTTCCGGCTGCAGTGGCGGCACACAAGCACAGGGTGAGATGGCGTGACAATTTGTTACGCTGTGGTGAGCGCAAGTGAGGGAAAGCGAGCGTACGGTTACGAGGTGAGAGTGGAGGTCGACTGAGGACGGGGGCGCTCAAGCTCGATGTCGAGGCGGACATGCCGCCCCCGCCCATCGGCGGGGTTTGGAGGCGAGGCGGAGGCACACCGCTGGTGGAATGCGCGAGCTGCGCCGGGGCGCCAGGGTGAAGGGAGGCGTTGTTGTTGTTGTTGTGGGGGACGGGACTGGGAGCGGGCATACGGAGCCGCACATCGACGACGGCGTTGTATAGGACGCGGGCGTCTTGCTCGTCGGCGAAGGAAAGCCCCACTACGGCCTTGTGGCCCTCGAAGGTGTGGAAGAAGGGAGCGGGGCTGCTGTAGACGATGTTGTCGTAGAGCTCGTGCTCCCAGATGGGAGTTCCCCGGTCCAGGTCGACCAGGCGCAGGAAGTGGCTGTCCCTTTCGGCCACCAGCGCCAGGCCGCCCCATTTGCCCTCGTAGCACCATCCACCGTTGTTGGTTGTGTAGAGACGCGCTACCGCAATCGCCTTCACGTTTCCGCCAACTACGCGACGCACGGTGCCTTTCTCTCCATCTGTTAAGCTCATCCTTGACCAGGTGCCCTGTATCTCTGTCAACGTTCTTGATTCTTCTGCACGCCTTTTATGTGGGACTTGTGGAGTGAAAAGGCGTCAGTCGGCAGAAAACAAAGAAAGGCCGGAAAAGGGCGAACGAAGAGATTGGATTGAAATTATTTACGTTTTTGAAGAAGATGGCCACAGTACATACAGAAAGAGGAGGTGAAAGGAGGATAGGTGACGTAGTAGCGACTACGTGTTGGACACCTTGCTTCGTTCGTTGAGGATTGCCCCCATCCTCTTCATCTTCTTCCCCAGCACTCCACAAAATTGATACCGGTTGTTGAACACGGCGGCGGAAACTGGCGTATGGTGATGGGGCGGCTGATGCTCTCGGTCAGGGCTGATCGAACGATTGCTGCTGGTGCCGTTGAGATGGAAGGTGGAGCCCACCGTCGTCGTGCCGTTGGCACCCAACGACTTGGCGTACGGAGAAGAGGTGGAAGAAGTCGAGGTAGAAGCTGAAGAGATCGGCGAGAAGGGCGAAGTTTCCATTACGTTTCGAGATGGTGGATGATGCTGGTCCTCTTCCATTTTCATCATTCGCGGTTTCTTGTGGGGTGGCTGTTCTGGTGGCGAGGCATTGAATCGCTGGTGTGGTCGAGGCTCGTCGTAGACTGCATGACAAAGGTAAAATGGATGAGATGGCCGCCTTCCTTGCGGTGAAGGAGGGGGGGCTTACCATCTGTTGGTGGAGAGTGGAGAGGAGAAGAACTGCCGTTGATGGCCGAGGTGAATGGTCGCTTGGGCACCTTAGATCTTCGTTTTGGCTTCTGAATTGAAGACGAAGAGATCAGTCTCCGCGGAAGACCGTTACGACAGTTGGTAAGGCTGGATGGACGTCGACTGCGCACCTTTACAATCTTCATCGAGTCGATTTCGTAGACCTCGTCGTCGCCGTTAAATCGCAGCCATATCGTACTTGTCTGCACAGAATCAAATGGAGGTTCAATGAGCCTGTCATTGACAGGGAAAGCGAGGGGGGGGATCTACCTTCTCCATATCGTCGGTGTTCACAATTGTGGCCTCGTAGAACATGGAGGACCACTCCTCCGTGTCGGGGATGTACCAAAGAGACAGTACGCGGTCTCCTGGCATCAAGGGATCCCTCAGATCGCGAGGAAACCGGATTACTTTGTGGTGCGGGATGGTCCAAGACTTCATCTTCTTATTCTCGGGGAACTCGTCCTTCACGACGTATCTGGAAAGGCCCGATCAGAAGGAACAAGTTAGCAGCTGGAGCCTCTCTAGAATCATCAATCGACTTGAAGAAGAGGGGCGCTTTACGTCATTTCGTCTTCATTCCAGGAGACGACCGAGGCCACAATCCACTCTTGTTTTCGCTTGGTGTAGGGCACCTGGGCAGCTACGGTCTGGCCGCGAGGCAGCCAGGCGATGATGTGATCATTAATGCGGGTGTTCGTGTCTAGCATTTTCGGCTTCCGTCTACGTGATGCCGCTGTGCGGGCTCAGAAGCCGCGGGTGGGAGGCCAGGAAGTAAATGAGGAGGAACGGGATGATGATGTCGATGGGGGGAAGGTTCAGCGGTCCGTCGGCATGGCCGTCTGTCGTCTTCACGGTTGGGGAGGCAGACAGTGCCGTCTGCTCTTTGGTGCTTTTGTCGACAACGAAAAAGAGAAAATCGCGGCGGTTGGCCAGCCCTTCTGTCGGCAAATTTTCCCTCCTTTTTCTCCCCACAAGCGCGTGCGATTGAGAGAAATGTTTTTGGGAAATGTATTTTCTTGTTGTGGAGAGCTTCGCAAAAGCAACAAAACGACAAATAAGCCTTCCGTCAGCGGCCGCATTGCCAAGAGGGTGAAGGTGGGCAGGAGGGAGGGTGGTGGGTAGAAAGAGACCTATGCACAGGTGTGGCCCGGGCATCACCAAGCCTCGCCGGCGTCTGGATGATGGCCTCGGGGGGCTGGCGGCGGCCTACTGCAGGTCGACCTCCTCCTTGGAGCGCAGCCTGGTGAGCTTCCTCAGGTCGTTGACGCTCCTCCAGCCAGACTGCAGCAATCACCACGTCGACCACACCACCAATTCGTCAGCCGAGGGGTGAGATGATGCACGCGTCGTGCGTTGTGTGCGGCACGCGGTGGCCGTCGGCGTACCTGAGCGCACTGCCTCTCGAGAGGGCGGAAGGCGCGGAGGCAGTACTCGCCGGTGCGGTGGTGGAGGCACTCGTCCATCTTGGCCAGGTACTGCGACCAGCACTGCTCGCTCTTGAGGGCGTGGGTGCTGGCCTTCCTCAGCAGGGTGCACTGGGCGTCACTGTTGCAACAATGACCAAGACGCCCAAGTCAACACCACACGTCGAGAAGAAATGAAAGAGAGAAAGAGAAAGTGGGAGCTGTACAGCTTGGTCTCCTTGACGTCGGGCTCGCTGCCTTCGGTGTAGAGCAGCATGCACGGGGCGAAGTTGCTGACGCTGGCCTCGCGCCTGTGCAGCAGTTTCTCTGTGGATTGGAACGAAGAGAAAGATGGAAGATGGACCACGGCGAGAGATAAGCAGCTGCGGTGGAGGAGGTGGTGCGCGGGGGCAAGGTGTAGGGCCTGAAAGGGGGATACCTCTGACTTCCTGGAGCCTGGTGCGCACGTAGCGGGTCTCGTCCTCGTCGAAGTCGTACTCCTTGCCTTCGGCGCTGGCCTCCTTGCTGAGGCTCCACTCGGCAGGCCTCCAGGGCTGCTCCTTGTAGCCCTCCTTGTACTTCTTCTTGTCCTTCTTGTCCTTCTTCTTATGCTTCTTGTCCTTCTTCTTGTCCTTCTTGCTCTTCTTCTTGTCCTTCTTGCTCTTCTTCTTTTTCTTGTCCTTCTTCTTGTCCTTCTTGCCCTTCTTCTTCTTTTTATCCTTCTTGTCCTTCTTCTTGTCTTTCTTCTTGTCTTTCTTGTCCTTCTCGTCCTTGAAGATCTTGCGCAGGTCCTCGCGATCGACGTAGTCGGTGACCCCGAACGATGCCAGCTGGCGCGAGTGGCTGATGATGGCCTGCACCTGCTGGTCCGAGAAGGTCCTCGCCAGGCACTGCGAGGTCAGGTCCTCCAGCTCTTCAATCGTAGGAAGAGACATCTTCTATCTTCTATCTGCTGTTGCTGTTTCTTTTCTTCTTTTTCAACAGATCTGTTGTTGCCTGTTGTGTCGCTCTACTCGCCGTGGATGCGCGGTGTGTAGTGTCTTGTAGTGTAGCTTAGGGGGGAAGATAAGAAAAAAGAAGAGGCGAACGATACTGGGGGTCTGGCCAGCTGCCAGGGTTGCCTCTCTCCCACGATTGGCCTGCGGATGGTCGACACAAAGTTGACCACAAACACCAGAAACTTCCCAGTTACGCTACGCGTTTTGTTTTGACGCGTGCGCTATGGCACGACACACGACGCACGACACACGACGCGAGCTCCGTGTCTAGATGATGGTCGGGTGGAGGGCAATGAGGAGACACGTGATATCGTCCGAACTGCCGCCTTTCCGCGCGCTTCGGCAGACCGACTCGCATATGTTGCGCAGCATCGTCACCGGCACGCCCGACTGGGCCGGTGCCGCCACCACCGGCGTCGCCGCCGCCTGCAGCTGCTGCTCCAGGTACAGCTGCGACACCGCCTTCACGCTCTCCTTGCTCGGACACACGTCCCACAAGCCTTCACCCACCCGCCCGTTAGACGCGTGTCCTGTCGTGTTGTGTGTTGTGTGTGTCGTGTTGTGTGTCGTGTGTGCGGTGGTGCGTGTCGTACCATCGGAGGCGATGAGGATGAATCGGTCGTCGGTGGAGATGGTGCGGCAGTCGATGTCGGGCAGGGCCACGACGACGCCCTCGCCGGCGTTGCCCCGTCGCTCCTGGATCTTGGCCATCTCCTTCACCTTGCGCTCCTTCTCCTTGAGCTGCTCCCGCTCCTTCCGGATCTGCTTCGACCGCTTCTTGAGGGCCTTGTCCTGCCGCCTCCGCATCTCCTTCTCCGTCATCGCCTCGTAGCTCTCGCCCTTCCGCCCCTTCTTTCCGCCCTTCGCCTTCTCACCCTCGCCGTCGCCTTCGCCGTCGCCGTTCTCGTGTCGCGGACTCGCCCCATCGCCGCCCCCGCCGCCCCCTCCGGCGTCGGCGTCGGCGTGGCCCTCCGAAGATGACGACGAGGCGGCGCCGGCGCGCTCCTTCTCCTTGGCGGCCTTCTTTTCGGCCTTGCGGGCCTTTTCGTCGGCCTCGAAGTCGGTGGCGGCGCGGAGGTCGGCCAGGCGCTGCGACTCGACCCAGCCCCACAGCTCGTCGTTGTCGAACGGCAGCCCCGCGTTCAGCTCCTTCCCGCGCTGCTGCGTCACCCGCCGGCTCGCCCGCCGCTCGGCCGTCGCGCTCTCGCCGGTCGCCGCCGCCGCCGTTCGCTCTTCGGTCGCCACGACGTCGGTCGAAACCGCGCCGCTCTCGTTTCCGCCGCCGTTGTCGCTTTCGTTCTTGTGGTTGTCGCTTTCGTTCTTTTCGTTGTTGTCGTCGTCGTCGCTGCTGCTGCTGTGCTCGTCGCTGAGGGCGTCGGCGTCGCGGTTGCGCCGCATCACGCTCCCGCTCCCCTTGATCTTGCGGATCTGGTACTCTTGCGGCGACATCTTCAGCGACCTGTCACCGAACGCACGCGCCACCTGTCGTGTGTATGTGTGTCGTCAGCGTGTGTCGTGTCGTGTGTCGTGTGTGTCGTGTGCGTGTGTCGTGTGGTGTACCGCGAGGACACCAAAGACTCGGCCGTTGGCGACGAAGCCGCCCTTGAGCTTCATGCGCTTCTTCTCCTTCTCGTTGGTGGCCTTGTGGTCCTCGGTGAGTTCGATGGTGCGCAGGTTCTTGAGGGTCTTGCGCGTCCACTTGCCCCGCTCCGCCACCCGCCGGTCCTCGTCCGACATCCGTCGCTCCCACCGACGCGGCGTCACCGAGTCCGCCGACTTTGACGACATCATCCCGCCCTCTACACGACACGACACGACACGACACACGCCGCACACGCCACACACGGGCGTCACTACACTTGAACGCGTGCATCGAAGAGAAGGAGGTCACCGCACGGGCGATGTGTCCGGGGATGGAGCTGTCAGAGTTGGTCTTCTTTAGTTCGGCGCCGTACAGCCGCGTCGGCAGCGGCGAGAACGGTTCCGACAGGCTCCCCTTACCCGAACCTGTTTTGTTGTTTTTCACAAAATTAAAAATAATTGATTAAAACCATTATAATTAATATATATTAAAGAAATAAAAAAATGAACTATGAAACATAAAATGAAAATGAAAATAAACGAACCTTTGACTTGGCCGAGCACGGCGCGGGTGTCGCCGGCGTGGGCGATGAAGACGCGGTTGTAGAGGAGGATGATGACCACCGCGCACGACCCGCTCGAGTCGCCCTTCTGCTCCGTGGTCCGGATCACCTCCCGGTCCATGTCCTCGAACCCGCGCCGGATGGCCTCGCGAATGCTGCGCACGCGGCACGACACACGCACACGCACACGCACACGACACACGACACACGCGAGTGAGCAACGCGACACGACACGACACGCAACGACACGCAACACGCGGGTGTGTGTACAGGGCTTCGTTGATGAGTTCGGGGTCGCGGAGGAAGAAGAGGCCGCGGGTGCGCTGGTTGATGATGTACTTGTGCAGGCGCGTGCTGACCGTCTCCACGCACAGCGATCCGCCGTGGCCGTCGTACACCGCAAAGAACGAAAGCGGCAGGTAGCCGCCCTCGTCGGCCTGGTCGTCGTTGCCGCTCTTTTCCTCTTTCCCTCCATCACCACCCTTGCTGCCCTTCTTCTTTTTCTTTTTCTTCTTCAGCTGCCAGGCTGTGGATGGGGCGGGGAGTGGAGAAAGCGAGATTTGTTTAACAAAATGAAATTAAAATCTCAACGCATTATCAATTGATTAAAAACTTGCACTGCGACGTTCCGTTAATCCTTCAAAATAACAACAAATCAAAAGCTAATCACAACAGACAGTGTGGGGCGCAAATGAACAGAGTGGCGGCGGGTACCTGGAGCTGAGATGTTGGGACACAGGTGGAGGTGGGTGAAGGCCACCCAGCGATCTTCGTTGGCATGCCTCTTGCCCGCGAGGGAGTACACGCCAAATGACGCAAAATCCAGTTCCATTGCTGGACCTGCCCGGCCTTGTGTGTTGTTCAAGATGCTACACGCCGGCGCATAATTTATTTGGCATTCTAGTTTTTGGTTCCCAAGGCAACAGAGAGGAGCTCAGCTGGCTTGCCCAGTGTGGGTTGTGGCTGGCCCTTGTGGGTGTTGGTGGTGGGCCAGCCCTGCCACCCAGCCTGGATAGCCCACCACCACTGGCCGCCACTACACGACACAACACACAACACACAACACAAGGAGATGAGCTCAAGCAAGCCAAGGGGAAGACTAAGGAAGGGAAAGCGTGGTGGTGGTACCCGAGAGGGAGGAAGCGAAGAGAGGAAGGCCGCCATGAAATGGCGGAGCACTTCGGGACTGCCGCCCTCCACGCACACCGACACGAAGTCTCCGCGCTGCTCCGCGCTCAGCTCCTCGTGCCGCTCATCGCCTACCACCCCTGCCATGGCACCGCACACGCACCACCGCACACGTGCACTTTAACACAACCGCACACACGCCCGTGCATGTCACCAACCAACGAATCGAACCTTCGTCGCCCTGTGCTGCGTTCGCGCGGTAGGTGAAGGTGGAGATATCGGTCTGCTCCACCACCAGCACCTCCACTCCGCCGCCGTCCTCCTCCTCATCCGCCGCCTCTTCCGCTGCCGTCTTCTTTTCCTTCGGCCGGGCCACCGGCCACTTGACGTTGCGCTGCCGTCGGGCCTTGTCCACCTGCCACACCCCGCACAGCAGCGCCTCCTCCGCCGCCGCCTCCGCCTCCGCCTCCACACGCTCGGCATCGGCCAACGACGCCGACGCCGACGCCGACGGTTCGTTCGACGTTGATGCTGGCGAATCCCCGTCGAGCGCGTTTGGCTCACGCGGCTCGGGCTCGGGCTCAACCTCGTGGTGGCGATGATCCGGCGATGCTGTATTGCCTCCGGCCACGCCCGCTGCAATCATCAGTCGCCGCCCGATGGCCTGGCGCGCCACGGCCACCTGGGCACGCTCGCGCGCGACCTCCTCTTCGTGCTGCGACGACGACGACGACGACAGGTGGTGGCGCACGAACTCGCCGGCCGCCCTTACGAGCCCGCGCCAGCCGCCGCCCAGCCACGTACCCCCGGCGTTGTCGCCATCGTCGGCCACGACGGCGGCGGCGATGGCGCGGTGGAGGACCACCAGGTCGGCCACGGTGCGCGGGGGCAGCGCGACCACCTCGTCGCTGCTGCCGACCCGCGGCAGGGCCAGCTTGACCCACCGCTCGGCGTGTAGTAGCGGGTCGTCACCAGCGGCATCGGCTTCGGCGGAGGCGGTGCGAACCTTGAGCTCGAGCTGGTGACCCCAGGGGCCTCCGCGCAGCTTGAGGCCGCAGCCCTCTTCGACCCACCGCCCCAGGGCCGCTTCGTCGTCATCGTAGTCGGTGGGTGATGCCAACGCCGCTACGCCATCTTCTTCTTCACTCACGGCAAGCTGCCGTGTAGCGCGAGAAGGGCGAGAGGGGGCGATGTGGAGGTAGAAGTCCGTCCGCCGCTCGATGGGTCCGCCTCCCTGTTTCTTTTTGCTGCCCTTCTTGCCCTTCTTTTGTTCATCTCCATCTTCTTGGATCTTCTCCTCCTTGTTTTTGTCCTTCTTCTTGTCCTTCTTCCCCTTCTTGTCCTTTTTCTTGTCCTTCTTCTTGCGCTTCTCCTCTTCTTCCTTCCACTTCGCCTTCAAATCCTTCTTGTGGCGCTTGGCCCATCGAAAGACGTCGAGCACGGCGTCTTCTCCTCCCTCCCTCTCCTCCTGCGCAGTTGGCGGGCACTCTACAGGGATGAACACCCGCAGTTCCCACCCAGCCACGCTCCACATCTATCCTTCAACTTGCGGGCGCGCTCGTTGTTTCAATCTCCGTCATAGGGGTCGTCGCAGCTCCAACGACAGCTTGCGTGGACCTCAAGCTAGGCTCCTTTCCGCACAGTTCCAGTGGAACCACAGTTCACAAAGATGGTGCCCATTTCTCACGATTGCAGATGGAAAAAAAAGTATTCAAAAATGGGAACAGAAGAACTGAAACAGTCGCTTACTGCTTGCCGTCCATCATGGCGTTGTACTTGGCGTGCGTCGAGACGTTCCTGTCGCGGCCGAGCAGCTTGGGCGAGTCCCTCTCGAGGTAGGGCTCCTGACCCTTGGACGAGAGCCTACAAATTGAGGCGATTAGCATCGAAATTCAACGAATAGGCCGAAGATGATGAAGCCATTGTGCTCGCAACATGTCAAGTGAAAAGGAGAGCGTACACAATCTCGTTGTGGCCGAAGAGGGTCCTGGTGCTGACGTAACCAGCCCACAAGCAACCACCGGCGATGAGCGGGAACAGGGTGAGCCACACGGGCTTAGTCTATGGGCAAAAGGAAGCAGAAGGTAGGTGAGATTGAGAAGAGGTAAAGCGGTCGAAGGAGGATCAAGAATCGATGGATCGGTTTTCATCATCGGAAAATTAAAAATGAAAGGAAGAAAGCTGAAGGAGCCGTACGCCTTCGTTGAAGACGCCGGGGGCCTTGCGGTTGAGTGCGCTCCAGGACATGTTGCAGGTGGAAGTGTTGGAAGTGATGAGGTGGTGTGGGTGTACAAGAAGATGAGAGGGTCAGCGCGGAAGCCACGCACCTCGCTTAGAAAACCCCGGCGAGACAGAATTTTAAAATATTTCACCAATGCTGTTGCCTGGCCGCTGGCCATTCCTCAAAAGCTTATCGGAGTTCAGGATCATTTACGGAAAGAGCAAACGTCTCAGGCCCAAACACGGGCCTGGGCATGTCGTGGCGTGCGCGCGGCGAACGCTGATCGGTTGATCATCGCCTAGGCTTCCCCCGCCCACCTTCACCTTCCTCCACAACATGTTCGCCTTCATGGTACCCGGGCGAGTAATTGCCGTTTACTTTGCTCTCTCTCTCTACAGGCCGAACATGGACGAGTAATTGCTGGCGTAGGCCATCGGCGGCATGTCCGGGTGAGGCTGCGCAGGCAAACACAACGCCACAGACACGCACATTCGGATTAGCGCGCGCGTTGTTGTTGTTGTGTGTGTCATGTGCGATTGTGGATTTTGCTCGCGTACCACAGCGTCGAAGGTGACGAAATTAGGCTTGAGATCGTCCTTGAAGATGACGATGGAGCCCTTGTTGCCCACCTGATCGCAGTAGTTGGGAGCGGAGAAGACGGTGATGCAACGACCGTCGTGGGCCACCTCATAGCCTCCGTCCTTGCACTCGTGCGAGCGCACGACGTACTCCAGATTGTTCTGCTCAAGGAACCGCTTCGTGACATCAGGACCAAAGGAAAGACCCACGCCTGTGCATGAATGATTCGACATGCGATAACGGAAATCGAGTCAGTCGTTTAGCTGGAGTGGTGCGTGTGTCATGGTGTGTCGTGTGTCGTTATGTACCTCGCTTAGAGGGCGACCTGCCAGGCTGGGGCTGAGGGTCGGCCCACATGATGTCGCACATGATGCCCTCGTCCGGCGGCTCTCGGAAGCGATCCAGCGTGCGAATGTCGTCCAAGGTAACTCCGTCCTTGGAGAACAGCCCTCCGTGGACCACCAGGATCTGCGAGTCAACGGCCGTGTGAGAGGGTGCACGAAGGAAGATCATCTTTATCATCATCAATGGCTGGGGCGGACCTTGTTGTTGATCAGAGTGCCCAGGGGCTGTGTGCAGAAGAGTGCAGTGAAGAGCTCGTAGATGAACTGCGAGTACTTGGCCTTCACTTCTCCCTCGAATCCGTACACCTGCAGCACCCCGCGGGGCGGGAGGAATGAATCTTTTGATGCAAGGCGCACTACCTGACCGCGTACTGCCGGACACGCACCTTGTTCATCGTTTGCGCTTCGTGGTTGCCTCGGTTGAGGAACACGTGCTGCGGGTACAGATACTTGAATGCCAACAGGGTGAGGATGACCTCGGTCGAGAAGCTCCCTCTGCGCGATAGAGTAGCGTACGTAGGCGTAAGCAAGCGCGTGCTCAACGCCGAGGGCTTCAGCAAGAGCAATAGCCAACGTACCGATCAACGAAATCGCCGTTGAACACGCACGGGTTGGTTTCTGATGGGTAGCCGTTGAGCTGGAAAACGTTGAGCAGGTCGTAGAACTGCCCGTGCACATCACCGAACACGGTGACTCGGCCGCCCGCGGGGAAGTTGAAGTCCACCAGCGTCGCCTCCGCCTCAAAAATCTTCTTCGTCTCTGACAGCAGCCTCAGCACGTACCTAGGCGCCGACGAACACAAGCCGCGATTGATCGCAAACAGCGGTGAGCACACAGTGTACATCACCAACACAGTTGTTTGAAACGCTGGCGTCACGGCGGACATGGACGTACTTCTTGTGAAGCCTCTTTTGCTTTTTGAAGTGCTCGATCATCTGCACCACGAAGTCGAGCGTGATGGGTCCTTGCAAGTGCGGTCCGTCATAGTCGCTGTCCACCACTGCACACAACGACTCTCGTCAGTCTCATGCTCGCAGGTGAGCCTCCATAGTAGGAACGAAAGCGGAAGTAGCGCTTGCCGATTGCGCGGTCTTGTTGTGGGGGCATGTGCGAGGGTTACCAATGGCATCGATGTCGCCGATGGTGTTGAAGGGCGACGAGGCCAGATGATCGACGGCAATGGCATCGCTCCAGCGGGCCTCCTTGTAGGCCTTCTCGCACTCCTTATACTTGACCCGGCAGTCTCTATCCTTGGGGGCGATCTTCACCGCCTGGTAATCAGACAGACAGACAGGCCCCAAGCAACGTAAGAGTCAGTCACCCCGTGGCACAAGCTCGGCGATGTGCTTCGCTAAGTCGTAGAAGAAGAAGAAGAAGAGAAATGGTATACCTCCTTGAAGTCTCGCAAGCTGTCTTTGAACTTGCGGAGTGCCAGGCTGGCGCTACCTCGCCGGTAGTACGCCTGGGGCGCGAAGAAGAATAAAGGCGGTGCAAGCCGACGCCGTTAACCACGTGAACGCCCACTAAGGGAGAGGGAGTGCGGTTACCTTCACGTAGGTGGGGTCGAGCTCAATCGCCTTTGTGGCATCTTCGATGGCCGAGCCGTAGCTCTCGAGTTTGATGTGGGCTGCGGCAACGAAGAGTGAGAAGGAGGGAAGAAAAGGATGGAAAGAGGAACTCAGTACCAAAGGCACGATTGGCATACAAAATCGCTGTGGGTGCAATTTCGATGGCCTTCGTGTAGGCCTCGATGGCGGGCTGAAACTTGTGGTCTGCG
>NW_004457518.1:325208-326252 GCF_000313135.1 Acanthamoeba castellanii str. Neff
CCATCGACGACATCACCGCCTCCCAGGTACGAACCCACTCGTGGTGCACCACCGCACTCGCGCCTGAAAGGGAAGCCCAGGAAGCAGCTTAGAGCACACGCACTCACGCTTGGGTCTGGTGGACCCACCACACAGAGGGAGCTGTTCGCTGGCTTTTCCTACGTGCGCAGCTGCTCGCCCATCGCCTTCTCTCCCTCCACCGGTACGTGATGCCCCCCCCCCCCTCTTTACCTCCGTCTCCGTGGCGCTGGGCGCTAACCGCTGCGGGTGTGTGCGTGTGCGGCGTGTTTGGTGGAGCAGCGAGCAACGGGGTGGACATCACCGGGATGGACAGCGCGGGCAACATCGAGGAGGAAGAGGACAACACCGACGACGACGAGGAGGACACGGCGTGACTCGCGGCCGTGGGGTGTGCTGCTCAAGATTGGCGTGGAGGTGCCCTCCGTGAAAGAAAAGTAGCTCTACGCCACCGGGGCGTGCGTGTGGGAGAGCGACACTGGGCGGCGGCATGTTCTTCTGCACAACACCCCGCGGGGGTGGGTTCAAGAGCTTACTTTCACGGCCAGCTACATCCCCGCAGTTCATGATGAGGCAAAAATCCAGCGTGCCTTGCGCCAACAACAAGCGCCAACACAATCTCTGCAGCAATCAAAAGCCAGAGGTGCGTGTGGTCCTTGGGTGATAAGTACAAGCTTGTAATCATGAAGCACGTTGAAGGGGTCCTTGGGCGTGCACCAAGGAGAGGAAAATGGGACATGGCAGAGGGAGAGGGCGACAGGTGGTGGGTTAAATAGACGGGGGGGTAGGGGTTGTTCGGAGAGCTCAAGGGGCGGGCTTAGTCCTTGAAGATGGGGATGTAGTTGTTGATCTTGGACTTGAGCTGCTGCGAAATGCACTCGGCGATCCACACCAGGTTCCTGCCGGGCGAGAGGAGGTGAGGCGAGGCCGGCACGCCAACATCGGTGTGCGCGGTTGGAGTTAGGGGGGGGGGTCAGGTCTAGGTACCTGATCTCCTGCTCCTTGAGCTTGATGTAGGCGTAGAAG
>NW_004457518.1:326408-337228 GCF_000313135.1 Acanthamoeba castellanii str. Neff
CTCTTCTCGTTTTCTTTTCACTTTCGTAGTTAAGGCCAAACACGAACATCAACATCAGGAGCTGGGCCTGTTGCTGTTGTTGCCTTTGTGGATCTGGTCCCTGATCTGCTGCAAGTTGACGACGAGGAAGAGGGCCGAAGCATCGGCATGCAGGGTGCCGTCCTCGCCGTCGGTGAGGGTGGCGGTGACGTACACCTTGCGCCCTTCAACTCGGTCGATCCGCGTCTCAATTATCTTTACACTCCCGAGCGGCGTGAACTGTTTCCATGTTTGCGCGACGCACACACACACGTTAACGTCGAGGAGCAAGAGCATGCAGATCAACGCGTGGTGGCTGGGGCGTATACCTTCCGGTAGTTCACATCGAGGTTGAGGGTGACGGCTCGTTGGCCCTTGAGCCCCTCCACAACAGTGCTTCCCAGCACGTTGTCAAAAATGGTTGCCAGCGCCCCGCCGTGCACGCACCCTGCAATCCACCACCAGCAATGCGTGCAAGGCGTGAGTCGTGCGTGTCGTGCGTGTCGTGCGTGTGTCGTGTGCCGAACAAGGGGAGTGACCACGCGATCCAGAAAGGGAGCGTGTGGTGTGGTGTGCACTCGTTGTGTGATGGTGTTCGTACCGGGCGGACCCTCGCACCGGGTGCCAAAGTCGATGAAGCCCATGGCCGACCTGGCCTCATCGTTGAAGTAGAGCTCGAAGCCCTCGAACTTCGAGTCCTGCCACACGTAGTGCTCTGCGCGTGCAGCCATGTAGCGTGTCGTGCGCCAATCAGAAAAAGAAAAACGCGGGGGTTGCATCAATGGGAGGGGGGGGCAAGGGTGGTACCACCGCGGGCGCCCAGGGCGCGGCGGTCCTCGAGGCTGGGCAGGTTGATGGCCCGCCACCGCGGGTCGGCCTGCACTTCCGCCCGCCGCTGTCTGGTGCCGCTCAAGTGGGTCGGGGCAGTCTCGAGGCTGGGCAGCCGGCGCCGCAGCATCGGCGGAGGTGGCACTACTTCACCAGCACCACCTCCTACACAAGTAACTCGTGTTCAGCGCACCACCTTCATCATAGATGAGTGGGGGAGGTGGTGCGCACGGTGGCCGGAGCTGGAAGAAGGAGGAGGAGAGGTGGCAGTCTCTGCCGCGAGCACGGGCCGAGAGGAAAGAAGAGGAGGCCCACGCAGATGCGGCCACTCGGTGGAGGAGGCGGCCACCCCCGCGCCCAGGGCGGTCCCCACCACGAACGCGGTGCACCAGCCTGCTCGTCTCATGTTTTCTTTCTTTCACCTTTTCTTTTTACTTTTCCTAAAGCCCACAAAAAGAAATCGGCTTTTGTGAATTTTGTTCTGCGTAATTTCGCAACTCCACAAGCCCAAACTCGGGTTTGTTCTTCAGACCGCAACAAACACTTGGACAAGATGGAGGCGCCAACACCAGACAGCACGACCCTGCCACCAAAAGAGCTACCCAGCGCTGGTGCGTTCCCTGTTCCTCCACTACTGTTATTTAATTTATATTTTTAATATATAACTATAATTTCCACCACAACATTCCAGCAGCACCGGCAGGGCCGAGGTTTAGGCGCTACGCGTCCATCGAGAACCACCAGCTCGAAGCCGAGACCGTGAGGACCGAGGGCCATGCCGGTACCTTAACCCTGGCCAATCCTCTACAGTCTCTGTGCTGTGCAGTCCCGCTCCACATGTAACCCTCAACTGACCACGTCGTGTCGCACGGATCCTGTCGTCATGTGTTGTCGTTGTTGTTGTCATCGTTGTTATGTTGCGATAGAGGGTGAGTGGGTGGTGATGGAAAAGGTGCACGGCTCCAACTTCTGTTTCCTCACCGACGGTTCCACCGTTACTGGCGCCCGACGCAAGGCCCTCCTCGCTCCCGGTGGTACGCGCGCCTCGTCCTGTGTGTGTTGGCCTCACGTATCGCGTGTCGCGTGTCGCGTGTCGTGCGGTAGTGTGTGTCGTGTCGTGTCGTGTCGTGCTAATCGGAGGCCTTGGTGTGGAGCAGACAAGTACTACCCAGGGTGGGAGATCCTGCTCGAGATGTACACCGACCGCGTCCTGCGCGCCTTCCAGCTTCTCCAGGAGCACTACGCCGCCCACCCTCCGCCTCGACGCCGTACGCACTACGTCTCGCGCGCGCGCACACACACACGCACACACGCACACACGACACACATGACACGCGCACATAGCTGACGCGCGAGAGACGACCAGGGCTGGACGATGATGGGAAGCTGCATCAGCTGTACGTGTACGGGGAGCTGTTCGGGGGCATGTACCCGGGCCTGCCGACGCCGCCCACGCAGGCGCACGTGCAGAAGGGCATCTACTACTCGCCCACCTACGACTTCTTCGCCTTCGACCTCCACGACGGCCACGGCTACCTCGACTACGACCTCGCCGAGCGCATCTTCCAGACCGCCGGCTTCTTCTACGGCGAAGCCCTCCTCAAGTACCACCCCCGCTACACGTTGTATTATTATTTATTTGTTATTTTTATTTGTTATTTGTTAATTTTTACGAGGCTCACGCGTGTGTCGTGAAGGGGTACGTTCGACGAGTGTCTGGCGTACCCGCACGAGTTTACGACGACGCTGCCGAAGCGGCTGGGCCACCCGCCGCTGGTGGGTGCGCGGTACGAGGGCTACAAGAACCTGGCCGAGGGCACCGTCATCAAGCCGGTGCGCAACGCCTACTTCACCAACGGGTCGCGCGTCATTCTCAAGAAGAAGATCGACCTCTACGCCGAGATCATCGACATCCGCAAGCGCGAGCCGGTCAAGCGCGACCGCAACGCCAAGCTGGGCGACGACGCGCGCCTCGCGCAGGAGCTCGAGAAGCTCGCCGGCGAGGGCGCCGACGTCGACGTGCGGTGGCTGTGCGACGAGTTCGAGCGCTACGTCAACGCCAACCGGCTCACGGCCGTCGTGTCCAAGATCGGGTTCGAGGGCGAGGTGCGCCACCGGCTGCGCTACAAGCGCGGGCAGCTGATCGGCCTGCTGGCCAAGGACGCGCTCGATGACCTGCTCAAGCGGCCCGAGGCCCGGGCGCGCTACGACGCCGTCGCGCAGAACAAGGCCCGCAAGCAGATCGTCACCCGCCGCCTCAACACCCTCGCCGCCCGCCCCGTCGCCCTCTTCTTCGATCCACCAGCCGACGACACCACTGACGTCGACAATGTCAATGTCGACACGCCAGCTGCTGACGTCAGCGACACCAATGAGTATGTCGTTACAAACATGTAACATGGCGTATTTTCAGAAAAGAAACATGATGTGGCGAGCTTAGAGGGCGGCCTTCTTGGGGGCGTAGACGTTGCGAGCGGCGTAGGCCTTGACGCGGGGGCACTGGCCGACGGTTTGGTGGAGCTGCTTGACCAGCGGGAAGGTGGCCAGCAGGGCTGGGCCGCCTGGCAGCGACACCAGCGTGTTGAGCGCATTGTACAGCGCAAAATCGGCATAGCTCATCTGGCAGAAACCACGTTGCATGTCAACACTCATTCCTATGAATGCCCATATACATATATATATACACACGCGCGCATTATGTTCATATGCAACGGTACCTTGTTGCCGACGAGGTAGCCGTTACGGCCGTTCTTCTCGAGGAGGGCGGTGAAGAACTGGAACTGAGTGGGCGCCTGGTTGCTGAGGAGGTTGCGCAGGGCGGCGGGCTTCTGGTCGTCGGGGGTGCCCAGGGTGTAGCCGAGGAGGGTACCCAGGAAGTCGTTGGCGCCCTCGTAGGCCACGTCCACGCGCGCGGCCTCGGCCTCGTTGGCTCCGTTGTAGCCGTGCTTGCGGGCCAGGTAGCGCGCAATCGAACCGCTCTGCACGAGCCGCACGTCAGGATCCTCGTAGAGCGGGATCTGACCAAAGGCCAGCTTGTCTGGATGTTGATGTTGACATGTTTCCAATATTTGTAAATATATGGTTTATTTAGCATTGCATATAGCGTGAGTGAAGAGATCACAGTAGGAGGGGAGTGATTACCGCCGAGCTGCTGCTTGAGGGCGGGCCAGTTGGTGGCCGAGACGTAGGCGTAGTCAACGCCGGCGTCCTCGAGCATGAGGCGGGGCAAGGTCAAAGTAGGTGAGGGTGGGCTTCGTCACGGACATCTCCTCTTCTTGTTTGTCTCCTCTTTGTTGTTTCAAACACAGAATCGAGAGTTGGCCACGGGCATGCCAAATCTGTTTTGGGTTTTGTCCGCAAAAAGACTAAAGACGACGCTACAGGGGAACAGCAAACCCAAAGGAATGTAGGAATGTTGGTATGATGATGGTATTTGAAAGTTAACGTAATTGGCACCGTGGGTGTGCGCTACACGAAGGTGCCGTACTCCGCCTCCCCCGACTTCCTCCGCCTCTTCTCCTGATGCTCGGGCGATGGTGGCGACGTCGGAGACACCCAGGCACCGTCCTGCGACAGCTCCATCACCAGCATCGTCCCATCCACGCTCTTCTTCTCCATCGCCGTCTTCATCTTCATCATCGTCGTCTTCTCGTCGTTGTCGTCGTAGTCGTTGCCTGCGTCGAGGAGCTTGGCCGCAGCGGCCTCTTGCTCTTCTTCCTGCTGCTCGAGAGCGAGCCGGGCGTCCTTCTTGCGCTGGCGGTCGAGGGACCAGGTGACGGTGAAGAGGCCCGCCATGATGAGCAGCCCGCCGACGGCCACCCGCACGGTGAGCTGCTCGCCCAGCAGGACCCACGCAAAGAGCGCGATCATGAGCGCCTGCAGGCAGTAGAACAGCGCCACCGTCGACGCCGCGATCTGATGAATCGCCCACGTGTTCAACGAATACCCTGCGCAGCACGCACGCACCGCACACACCGTACACGCGTGGATTAGTGTCACGATCGTGTTGTGTGTGTGTGTGTGTGTGTGTGCGAATGCGGTCTAATGTGTGGTCGGGGGGGGGTACCGATGACGCCGGCGACGAAGGCGCTGTAGATGGTGGAGAGGTAGGCGTTGAGCGGGGCGGTGCGGGCGACGTCGACGACCTCGTCCCAGAAGCCAACGAGGGTGATGGGCACGATGACCACCAGCCCGACGGCGAACACGAAGAAGTTGAGCACCGTGGGCGTGACCCGCGCCGTGAGCGGCTTCTGGAGGACGATGAAGAGCGAGAAGCACACCGTGCTCGAGATCGCCAGCAGGTTGCCCAGCAGAATGTCGCTCGACCCAAACAACTCAAAGTTCTCCACCTGTCGTGTGCGTCGTCGTGTGCGTGTCATTGTCATTCATCACACACGACCGCACACGACACACATCGCAAGCGGTGAAGGTGCGTACCTCGAGGATGATGAGTGCGCCGACGACGGTGATACTGATGCCGCCGAGCTTCCAGAGGGAGAGCTTCTCGAGGCAGAGCAGGGCCGAGATGGCAGTCGAGAAGACGGAGATGGCCGGGCTCACCATGCCCGCGTTGGTGGCCGTCGTGAGCGAGAGGCCGCTCAGGAAGAGCAGCTGGTTGAACACCATCCCCATCATGCCCAGGCCTCCCAGCCACAGCCAGTCCTTGAGCGATCGCGAGCTGTGTGTGCCGCACACGCACACACGCATGATGACGTAAGCACACACGCACGACATAGCACGACACACGCGACACGCGCGGGTACCTGAAGAGGGACTCGCGTTCGCGGACGTAGGCGAGGGCGAAGAAGGCGGGGGTGGCGAAGATGAGGCGCAGGGAGTACCACACCATGACGTGCATGTCCCGCAGGCCCGTCTTGGCGTAGACCGCGTTCAAACTCCAAATGGCCTGCAACACAGGCGTGCGTGTGTGCGGTGGCGTGTGCGAGTTAGCACCATCAGCGCCACCGTCAACATGAACGCCACCCACGCGAGATGGTGTGGGGCAACAGCGCAAGAGTGACACATGCGCATAACTATGCGTCACGCCGGAGCCACATAATAAGAATAAATAATCAAAAAATGAAATAAGTGGCTCGCGTATTTTTATTTATTTGTATTTTATTTTGATAATAGTTAATATGTGCACTATTTTTATTTATTTATTTTTTTCTCGAGAAGAAATGCACTCATCTCCCATCATCATCCTTCCTTCCGGGGCGGGAAAATGAGTCGAGAAGAGGAGGGAGGGGCGTGTACCTGTATGAGCACGAGCGCGAGGGTCACCTTGAGGTTGTTCACCACGGGCGCTGCTGGCGCGCTGACCGTGTCTGTCGCGAGCAGGCCGCGCTTCTCCGCGGGGACGGGGAGCAGTTCATCGAGGGTCGCCGAATCGTACATGCCTGCCGCAGTTGCGCACACGCCTCCCGCGATGTAGTTAACTACACTGCACTGGCGAAGACGACAAAGAGGAGAAGCTTCTGTCTCGTGCCACCCGCGGCGTTTGCCAAGTACTTCCAGATGGCTGGAGGAAAAATCCGGAGGTAAACGCCGATTGGCGGTTTATTGAGCGGGAAGAGCCGTGGTTGGCGCAAGCTATCGGGTACAGAAAAAAGACCGAGGGCGCAACCGATCCTCATCAATGGGTGGAGGCTGGTTGGTGTTTGCCACAAACACCAGAAACACGTGCAAGCACTGTAGGAGTATGTATATATTTGGAGGATAAAAAGGGTAGGGTGGCCGCATATGTACATGGTGGGGAGGGGTAAAATTATGGGGGGCTTGCTGCTGGTGAACGTTCGCGTGGACGAAGGGGTGCTGTCGAAGGGCGCGTGCGTGCGAAGGCGGCGGCGAGGCGGTGATGCTGGGCGAATGGCGGCGATGCGGTGCGTGTGCGGTTGGGAAGACGTCGTCGTCGTCGAGTGAGGTGCGTGCGTGTGCGGTGGTGGGCAGGCGGGGAGAGCTGCAGAAAGAGGCGCCGGCGAGCAATCAGTCGTGTGCGCGCGACCAATCGCTCCCATCCTCTGTTGCGTTGTTCGGCTCAGCATCTCCACCGCCACCTCCACTCCACGCGCAGCACAGAACTCACTCGTCGGCTCCTGGACGCGGGGGACCCCCACCTCAGGGGCCTCCTCCTCTCCCATCGGGGCCTCCTCAGGCCACGAGGTGAGTGAGGCTCTGCTCGCAGGCCCTCATGACCTGGCTGGCCTCGTCGGTCCACGCCAGCAGGCCCGGCGCCGGCTTGTCCTGCTCCTCCTCGAACGAGCCGAGCGGGGTGGCGGCGAGTGCGGCGAGCGTGGCCGCGGCGTGGGGCTGCGGCTGGTGGTGGTGGGCGTTGCCAAAGCACGCGACGTGGTCGTCGTCGTAGTCGTCGGCGATGGTCATGGAGTCGAAGCCGCTGCCGAGGGCGCCGAGCGAGAGGAGGAGCTGGACCATGCGGTCGTCGCCGATCTCCATGGCCAGGTCGAGCGGGGTCTCGTCGTCGTCGTTGTAGATGTCGAGCACCGCGCCGTGCTCGGCCAGGAGGCGCACGATGCGCATGGCGCGGTCGCCGCCCTCGCGCACGGCCCAGTGGAGGGCGCACTCGTCCCACTCGTCGCGCTCGTTGAAGAAGGCGCCGTTGCGGAGGAGGATGGCGACGATGGCGTCCATGCCGAGCGCGGCGGCGTGGTGCAGGCACGTGGCGCCGTTGATGTCCTTCACGTTGGGGTCGGCGCCGTTCTCGAGGAGGAAGGCCACCTTCTCGGCGCAGCCCAGCTTGACGGCGGCGAAGATGGGGGTCTCGCCCTCGAAGTTGGCCTTGTTGACGTTGGCCCCGTGGTCGATGAGGGCCTCGACCAGCTCGAGCTCGCGGCGCTTCTTGGCGCAGTCGCCACCGACGTAGCAGTCGGGTTCGACGTAGGACGAAGAGGGGGTGGGCGCGCCGCCCGAGGGGGGCGGGGCCGAGGTGCAGGCGTAGGAGATGGCCCACATGAGGGCGGTGTTGCCGTCCTTGTCGAGCTCATCGACGTCGCACACATTGGCCTCGAGGATGCTGGTGAGCATCTCGACGTTGCCCATCGAGGCAGCGCAGTGCAGCGGGCCGAAGCCGAAATCCGCCGAGGTCGAGCCGAGCTGCGCGGTCTCGGGAAAGGGGGTGCATCCGCCATCGGTCACCGAGGACGCCTCGCTGCTGTCGGAGGCGCTCCCCTCGTCTTCGATGGACTGCAGAAGGTCCTTGATGACGCTGAGGTCGTCCTCCCAGGCGGCATGGCGCAGCTGCTGCAGCTGGCGCTGGAGCGGCATAGATGACATGGCGAGTAGAGAGATGTGTTGTGTAGTTGCTTAGGGGTGGGGGTGGAGTGTCCTTCAGCCGCTCTCTTCCAGAGATAGCTGAAGAAACCTGTTGCGAATGAGCAACGAGCGCCGATTCAGAGATCGACTACGCGATGGGGATCTCACGAGGTCGAAGAGTGATTAACGTGGGGGGGTCGAGCAGCGATAGAGACCGAATTCAATCGATCGTCTATGGATTATTGGGGGATGAGCGCGGGATGATGAGAGGAGGGAGAGGATGGATGGATGGAGAAACTTCTGAGGTCTCGCCGAGCTGAATTGTTGCTTCTTTCAATGCAGGATGTTCTCTTCTCTCTCGATCGTCGGTTGTCGGCAAAGTCACACGAGGCTTACCCAACACGTGCGTGCTCTTTGCTTGTGGGTGCGCTGGTCGGACTTTTTGTGCAGAGTGAGAAATTAAGAGAAAATGAGGAAAAGGAGAACAACTGCAGAAAGCGCGCCGACGAGACCTCGGAAAATTCGCAGGCCGACAGACACGAGCTCGCGTTCCCGCCCGAATCCTGCACGAATTGCGGCGCCTTTTCACAATCCCGCTAAAATAAAATAAAAATAAAAATAACAGCATTTTGTGAACATGCTCCGTGAATCTGGTCCTAGAAAACACCACGAACGCCGGGGGACGCTGCCTTCACGAACCGAAGTAATCCTGCAAATAATACCTTCTAGGTAAATAACAACTAACGAATAAATAATATAAACAAATAAGCGCAGATAAATTTTGATAAATAAATGGCTTGCACCCCCAGACTTGGGGTGTAATGGTGAAGCAACGCAACTCGGTCCGCTTAGAGGGCAGAGATGACGCGTCCATGTTCGCGGGAATGACCAACGGCGGCGTATCGCTTCTCAACCCAGCGCAGAACGTCGGCGATGACGCGCGCCCCGTCCCGCTCGTTGAAGATCTCGTGTCGCATGCCGCCGTAGAGGATGAGGTCCTTGACCGGCGAGGGCGCCCGCTCGTAGAGCTCCTTGGAGCCGTCGGGGTGCGTCAGCTTGTCGTCGAGCGCGTGGCACGCCAGGAACGGGAACGTGAAGCCCGAGAAATCGTTCTCGATGGTGTCCGCGGCCTGGCGACGACACACACCACACACACACACACATGCACACGCACACACGCACACGTGTGTAAGTTCAGCCGGTGCACGTGGATGGTGGGTGGGCGCTGCACAGACCTTGAGCAGTTCATGACCCATGCGAGCGGTGACAGGGCCGTGGTACACCAGCGGATCCTCCTCGTAGGCCTTGACTGCGCACACAAACCAACAACAGGTTAATATATATATTGTCATATATATTGTCATGTATAGTGTAATCTCTTAGTGCACGACCAAGTATGAACATACCCTGGGCCGGGTCGGTGGACAGCGTGCTGGGGTCGATGCGCTTCACGCCCAGCGTTGGCGTCGCCCACGAGAGGAATCTGCGCAATGCGTCGATGAATTGCGTGAGTGTGAGTGCGAGTGCGGTGCGTGGGCGGCTGCAAGATGATCACGACGACGAGTCAGCGGGTTCACCTGGCGGCGTGCACAGTGAGCGCGTTGACGTCGGCGCCCCTCTTGATGGCGGCACCTGAGAGCACCACGCCGGCCCACGCCTTCGGGCGTTGCTTGGCCGTGAGCGCCGCGATCGCCCCGCCCATGGAATGCCTGCGCCCAGTACGTGCGTGAGCACTGCGTGTCGCGTGTGTCGTGTGTGCCATATGCGATTGTTACCCAAGAATGAATTTGGGGAGGTGGGCAGGGTAGCGGGCCGACACGACGTCGATGAAGAGCAGGGCATCCTCTACGAAGTCCTCGAACCGCTCCACAAATATCGGCGCACCGTCTGACTTGCCGTGGCCTGGTACGACCCGCCCACAGCACCCATCACCCATCACCACCATCATCACCAGCACCATCACCAAAGATAAAAAGGTTGCGTTGCGTACGTACCATGGTGGTCGAGAGCAAAGACGGCGTAGTTGCGAGCGTTGAAGGCAGCTGCGACGTGGTTGTAGCGCCCGCTGTGCTCGCCCAGGCCATGGAACAGGAACACCAGCGCCCTGGTTTGTGCCGCACGCGATTAGATGGATGTTGTTGGGCGGGGGCGGCGTAAATCTGCATATACGCACTTTGTCTTTTCAAGGGCGGGCGGGAGCCATGCACGCGTAAAGATCCTCTGGTTGCGTTTGTTGACAAAGAAGCCCTCTTCTGCCATCGATTGCTGTTCTTCGTTCTTTTGTTGCCCACTGCTTTTCCTTGCCTTTTTCCTTTCACATTTTTGTCCAGGGGTAAAGTCAAAACAGAGTTGGACAGGTTGACAGTACTCCTATGGTTGTCCCCCTTTTAGGTGGTGTATTGGTTGTCCACACTTGCTCCCCAATTCCAGTGTATGGTAGGAGTAAAAGTCAAAAAGGACCAATCTTGGAGGAGATGAGCAACACACAAAAAATTGTCAGTCCTTGTCAACAAAGAGGTTTGCCCAATACCCCCATGAGCCATGCCTGGTGAGGGGACAGGGTACCTTTTATACAGGATCCTATGCCTCTCAGATTCTTTTTTCATGCTTCTGTGCATAAAGTTACCTGCCACTCAAAATTTGACCACCACAACAGCCCTCACTGATAGTGTCTCTCACCACACTGTTTAACCATTGGTGGTGTG